>NC_056726.1:731847643-732072643 GCF_019279795.1 Protopterus annectens | reverse complement strand
ATAGACTACATACAGTCCTGTGTCCTCTGTTGAAGATGTCCAATAGTTCTTCCACATAAAAAGCAAAAAGTAGTACCGCTGGCTACAAAGACCAGATGTTGATGATGCATGCAAATGGCTCTTAGAGCCATAAGATTTTCCTGTTCTGACACTGGAACAGTATGAACTGTGTGCAATATATCTGTGGCAGCCACAGTGACAATGGAATGTTCCCTGTTCTCTACCGATGTGCAACCTCATAGTAGGCATATATAATTGGGGGGTGGTATGAGGGGCAAGTAGGTACTGTAGCCTGTGGGTCTACCATCTTTCCTCCCTAAACCACTTACTCTCCTTATCCATTTCCCCTTCCTACTCTTGTCTGCACATGCCTTACTTATTTTTATTATACTCTGCCCGCCAGTAAAAAATGTTTTCAATGATTGACGAGAATTATTTTGGCAACATTTTTTAAATCTTTTGCAATCAAAGAAACAACTGTCAATTGATTGACATAAATCCTGTATTCCATAGCATGGTATTACTTTTCCAGAATTGTCCAGTTATCCATAACTTTATGCTCATGGTCATAGCCTACACCAAAATGTACTTGCATGCTGGAAAACTCTTAATTTCCTTTCTACACATGGGATTGGGTAAGGCTTACTTCTTTGTCTATTTTTTCAAGATACAAAGTAGGTCTATATTTTCTATCTTTAATAATTCTCATTCAACAGAGTAGTACAATCTCTTGTTAGTGACATATTACTCAAATTCTGATTTTTTTTCCCTCAAACATAGTGTCTTTTAGAGTAGTTGTGGAAACTGTTATGATCTAGCATTCAATAATGGTTCTTTTAATGGATATGGAGCATGTGCTCTTGTCATATAAATAAGCTTTACTGCAGACTTGTTTCATATAAGCTTTCATACTTTGTCTACTAAATCCATCTAGCCTGTATAACTGGACATCTAACATTTGTACTTAAGAAATATTTGCGGTAAATTGTAAGAGTTCTATTAGCTATTCAGCTATTCACTAGCGATTCATTTCCTTTTGCTTTCCATGTCTAACCCACTGCTCTAAATCTGCTATACCTGATCTTCTATAGTTATATCAGCTGCTCTAAATCTCTTTATACCAACTCTAATATCATTATTTTTTTCCTTTTTTTCTCGCTCTTTTTCTTATATTGTTATTTCATTTTCTCTTTTCCCTTCTTTCCTCTCTCACCTACTAAATTTAATGAAATCCATGGTAAAGTGTTTTTTTTATTTTTACATTAATCTATTGTTATAATGTTTTCTTTAAGTAGATGCTTTGTATCCTTATTCACTTTATGTAATACTGTTTTGGAGCTTTTCTCCCCGGACCTCTACTGAAAATGGACATATATCCAGTTAGACCAGCCCAGTCAACAAATGTAAAATAAAATAAAATAAATAAATGCCTTTCTGCTATGGATGTAATTCAAAAAATCCACAAATCTGTGTCTGACACTCTTCCTTAACAGGATAACATCAGTAAGTTGAAAATAAGCTGGTAAATGCTGCTGATTCAGCATTCTGTATACAGATATACCTACCCATCTGCCCATTTCTCTATTGGCAAAATATTGGGAACAATTATCTTCCCAGGGAGACACTTTTGCTTACTGAAAGAAATGATTTGATAAAACAGACATATTTTTCTCTGAAATGATCTTTATCAACTTACCTACTAAAATACTAAGTTATTTACGATATTATTCTTTTCTGACAAATGAAAAGTGAAGCAAGCAAACCCAATGTCTTAGGTAAATAAAGCACCTAAATATGAATTTTAACTAAAAGTGTGTGATTCACCTTAAACCTCTGACCTTTTCTGGAAAGTCATCAGAGCCTTTAATGTAAGATTTGCCAGAGTTTATTACAGAACAGTGCTAACAAATATATCCATTACTTATGTCCTAGATCTTGCTGTTGGCATTATAGGGTCCCAACGTCGAATCAACCAGGTTCTTTAAGACTTTTGAAATACCAAAAAACACTGGTACTGCAGGTTTGAAACTAAACAAGGATCTGCCAACTAAAATCTCTTGTCAATAATTCCAACATGGTTTCATCTATTTTGTTGTGAGCTTTCTTATTGTGCTTATATTCACTGTTAATAGTGATCCGCAAATGATAACCATCCTTCATTTTTTACTGTATGTATGCTGATAACAATTACTCTGTATTCTTTCATGAATCTCCTGGACTTATCTCTAGTAAGTTCTGACATTAAGTTTCTGGTGTTCTCTTTGCTTTCATAAGATAGAATGTTAGCTGACTTATTCAAATCTTACATCATTTTACTTTTGTATATCTGTTCAATGGTAGGTATCATTTTGTGTGATACAGGGTTAAAATTGCTGGGTTTATTTAAATTGTGTGAACTATTGAACACAGTAATCTCATATGAGCTTAGCTGTCCTTTAGCTTATAACATTACAAAATAAAGCATATTGTTTGTTGAGCATAGTTACTATAAAGCCATTGGTGGCTAATCAAACAGAGGCATTAAATGTGAGCATATTGAGTTCAAATAGTTCACACATTTCAAATAATGAACATTTGATCTTAATTCTACTACTTCTGGACTCGTACCAGTTTTGCTGGTATTTATGAAGAGATAGAGAACAACTTATTCTGTGATACTGCAACACTTAAGGTAATTAACTTATCAAATGGAAATGTTACTCTTACAGAAATACATCTTTGAAAAAATATTTTGCTTTTTTCTGAGGAAAACATCTAGGCTGGCGGAAATATTATTGCCATTGAAATTTTACATCAGACAGCATCAAGGATTCTACTAAAGGTCCCCTAATTCCTTTCACTGTAAAGCTTAATAATCACTGGTTATTTCTGTAACAAAATATTGAGAGTACTCATAATTTAGAAAGACAAAAAAAAAAATTTCTTGTGTTTATATTTTATATTCTATATAAACCCTACTACTAGAATGCTGTATGTTGACTTTACTAAAGGAATTGTTAATCTATACATAACTTATGTTTCTATGGAACCTATATCTCTGTATGATATTCTTGTGTAATTTCTTTATGACATGCTATTGGAGCTTTTCTCCCCAGGCCGCCACTGAAAATAGATATGTGTCCAGTTGGACTTTCCCGGTTAACAAATGTAAAATAAATAAATAAAAATCTAAAAGTGTTGGAATTATTGACTTGAGGTTTCATTGAACAGATTCAATTTGATTACTGTCTTATACATAAACTTGTGTTACCAGTATTTTTCATATTCCCAAAGCCCACAAGAACCAAGTTAATTCCCTGTACAGATCAAATGTGTCAGCAACAAGGTCACAGAGGAAAGCCACAGCCATTTTAATGACACTGTTTTTACCAATGTAATGTCCTCTAGAGAATTCTGCATTAAAGAAACCTATGACTTTCTGAATATGATCTGAGGTTGTAAGGTAAATTAAGATAAACATTATGCAGTTATACCTCAAGAAACTGGGATTGCCTGCTACCACCATATTTAATTTTCAATGCTAGCAAGGCTCTTAACACAGTTTTTTGTGGCAAAGTTGTTAAATACGACTTGAAAGCATTTTTTTCCTGTTTTAACCGATTATTTTTCAGTGAGTATCTTCATGGTTATGGAAAAGTACTTACTTCCACTTTTTACAGTATTGCAATATTAAAATGGGAGGACATGTTTGTATAAGGTACATTAATTGAATATATCATTTATCTGCTTACCTTTCTCTTTATGGATCATGTTTTTATGTACTGGACAGGAGGTGTGCAGAGGTTTGCAAAATGTTGAATGATATCAGTAGCACAGCAGAAATCTTGTATTTTACTGTGAATCCTTGTCATGAAGCAATGACGATCTTAGATATGGAATTATACAATAGAAAGGGCTGTTGTGACTGAATATGTATGTACAGCTGTCTATGGAAAACCAGTCTTACAATAGTGAAAACAATAATTCAATGAATAAAAGAACAGGATGCGAGTGCAATAGTTCTAGCAATAGGCTATGACATTTTAGATTTGGAATGAGTAATAACTCAGGTCAAGAAGATCAAACCATTAGGTGTCTTTTATAATTGATAGAGAGGTGAGCCTTGCCCAATTCTATGTGGAAAAACGAAATGATAATTTTCTAGACACAGGGATATATATTAGTATAGTTAATTCTGCTATCAGGCAGACTGTTATGGATAACTGGCATATTTCAAAAAGTAATGCCATCTAGTAAGAAGATACCCCAGTTTTTTACATAATAGGGAGTAATATGAAATAGATGAGAAACAAAAAGCACAGGTTACATACCACACAATAAAGAAGATACAGTTGCACGTATCTTTTGGGCTGGTATAGATACTTTGCAAACAGTCAATACTTTTTAATTTTAGGAGAAGTAAAACTTAGGGAGCCAAGAGCTATTTTAAATGTAACACAGAAACTGATCTGTATAGACAGTTGTACATCTTGATTTAAATTCAACACAGGTTACAGAAGCATATATAATCTATTATATGAAAAGAAGTACATAAGGCTTTGTAGAATGGTATGTATGTGGAACTGTAATTTAAAATGTTTGCAGGTATCAGAAATATGTGGAGACTTCGGGTTACTTTAGGACAGATAAGAACCATTCTGACAATGAAAATTGGCTGCTGCTATACCACTAGCTACAATTGAATTTACACCCACCAAATCAGAGTTTAAACATAGGCATGAGTGGATTGCTAGAGTTTGCCATTTTTTTATTTTTTTTATTTCATGAATGGCTAAGCGTACTGGGCACAACTGTTCATTTTCTTGGGTGACCCAGGAGAGCTGTTTGCTTAAGTCACACAGTACTCTACTAAAGGTGGAAGACATCAAATCCTGTACTATGGCCACAGAAAGCAGTTTATAAACAGCTCAGAAATATAGTCCTCTATGCAAACTGACAAACTTCATTAACACCTGAAATATTTAATCATATGCATTAGCTGTTAGACTCATCTTTTATGGAACTTATATATCATATTTTGCACATAAATTTGCTTGGAGTGTTTAAATGTTTTTTTCTTAATTGTGCTGCTTTTTTTCACAGTGCTTGGAAACACAAAATAACAACTTGTTGGTTAATTTTATTCACGTGATACATGTAAACTCTTTTGGGTGAGGAGTTGTGAATGGAAATTTGCTCTGACGAATTTCAGGAAAAAATAAACAAAAGTGATTATTCACTAAGTTTCTATCTGTTTGTGAAATTTCGGGGTTGGTAGAGCTGTTATTTTTATTACTCATACTTGTATTCCTAGGAAGCACTTGGTGTTGTAGTTTTCATATATATTATGTTTTGTTTATTAACCAAGTGGTGAAGCAGAAATTGATAAACAATTTCTGTAGTCATATTTGCATGAACTGGATTTCCAATTTATTGTACTTTTTGTTTTTACATTTTAGTCCAGGTAAGGGAATGGCAACTAGACCCATTTTAGCCACAACCCAGGCCAGAGGCAAAGATTAGGCTTTTATATAGTTGAATCTAATTTTTTTCCACTCATGTAATACCTTTTGGTATTATTCTTCTTCTAACTGATTTTTTCTTATTGTATCATGATATTGTTTGGTGATGGTTTCCATAATCAAGTAACTTTCAAACCAGAAATATGCAACATTTGAAAGCTTAGGTTGTGACAAATGAAATACTACTAATGTTGTTGCTTAAGATACGCTAAAATGGAGATATCAATAACTTTTTCCTCATGTATTATAAACATTTCGTACTTACATTGATATTTTCATTACTGAAAGTCCTTCATGTTATTAAGGAATGTAACCTGAAGTACCATAGTGGGAAATAGAGAAATACACCAGCACTGTTATGGGTTCAGTTCCTGAGAGGTGTACTTGGTTTGGCTACTTTGTCTGAACGTTACGGAAAATCTGCTGCATCTAAAACATGTAAAGCCATCCACTGTGTTTTATTGAGTGGTCTGTAGGCCTTGCTGTTGTAAACATGTTTACCTGATTCTCTACAAGCCCAGTGTTTGCACTAGGCTGCTCTCTAACCAGAGAAGGTTAGCAGTGTCCTGTATTGACAAAAAAACTTTCAAGCTAAAATTTCCCCTAGAATAACTATCTGTACAAACTTCCCCAGTCCCCCTGTGCTGTAGGAGCAGCTGAATTATGCCCAGAGCAGCATCACCTTGTTGGGTTGCTGCAGTTCCAGTGAGTATAGCCCCCAGTCTTTATCTATGTGCTATCAGTTACATCTCCCCACTCTTCTTCCTTGTTAAACCCATAGTAAAAAATCTGAAACCATGGATAGGCACTTTCCTGCTATCTCTGTGGCCAGTCCGATAGTTATGGGCATCCTTGGGCAATGTAGCAATTGTCTTATGTATACTGACAGCCACTTAATCCTGAAACAGACAAATGCAGTATGTGAGAGATGTAGTTGCATTATGAAAAATGAGACACGACTCTCACAGATTGACATACCAAATAACAAACAGGTTGTCAGTACATGCACATCATTTCCCTCACTGAACATGGTCTTGACACATAAATGCACATATGTGGAGGTTGGTCTTGACACATAAATGCACATATGTGGAGGTTGGTCTTGACACATAAATGCACATATGTGGAGGTACTCACAAGTAATTTATCAAAACTCAGAGGCCTCCTGTATGCTGCCATCAGAAACCACAAACAAACAAAACCAAGTCAACACCAACCACTACACAGAAAAATTCATATCACAGCATCTCAACAAGCATGCCACTAAGGTGAAACACCACACATTCAAACATCTTGGTCATTGGAGACTCCATCATATGACACATTAACACCCTCCCTCACCAAGTTGAATAAAGAGAGGGTTACAGTCAGCTGCCTGTCAGGGCCCTGGATTCACCAGATCACGTAGGCAATCAAGTCACTCAACCAAAAGTACCAGTATGATGCATTCATAGTCCATGTGGGTGTGAATAACCTGAGACATACCTCCCTGGACTATATAAAGACAGACAATTGGACTTCTCTGAATATGTGTCACAGGTGGGTGTGAGCATTACAATGAGTAGCATTCTACCCTCACCGAGAATGATATCATAATGCAAAAAGAAAATGATTGACTTTAATAATTGGCTTAGCTACTGGTGTCATTCCAAGTGGATCCAGTATTTGTCTGCCTGAGATGACATGATCCTCAAACCAAACTTCTTTGCCAGAGATGGTCTGCATCTGCTGCCGCTATGCATTTGAATACTGGTCAAGCCATTAATCACTGCCATACTGCCTTTTTCAGGCAGTGCCAAGCCTAAAGACCCACAAATGTAGCAAGTTCTTCTAATGCCAAGCTGATAACACTATTGCTCAGTGCTAGCAGTCATAGCAAGACATTGCACTCCCTGGAAGTTCTCCTTGTCCAGGAGAATGCTGAAGCCTGGGCAGTTACAGAGATGTGGTTTAAGACTGCATAAGGTCCTCTGGCAGTACAAGGCTGCAATGCCTATCACACATTCAGATCACCCTCTGAAAAGGAAAAAAATGAGAGGAGGTGTTTCCATTTATATAAAAACAATCACGTCTCAAGATTGGTGAGGCAGGATAACTCGCTTGAGCTACTCCATGTCCAAATGACCGTAGGCAAAGTCCTTTAACATATCATCACTAGCTATAGGTGCCTATCCATCTTCTTCTTCTTCTTCTTTTGGCTTTTTTTCTGGCTAGGGGTTGCCACAACTGATCAACTGTCTGCTTATGATTGCAGTGGAGTTTTATGGTGTCGAGTTGCCATCCCATCACCCAACCTTGCACAGAAGGCACACAGATGCACAAACTCACACCTAGGGCCAATTTAGAGTGTCCAATCTACCTACAGTATGTCTTTGGGATGTGGGAGGAAACAGTAGCACCCGGACGAAACCCATGCAACCACAGAGAGGACATGCAGACTCCACACAGAAGGCACCCCAGCTGAGGATTGAACTGGAGAACCTCTTGCTGTTAGGTGGCAACACTAACTGCTGCACCACCGTGGCTGCCCTACAGGTCTCCAACCATGAACCATGAAAACAACTCCACATACTTGAACTTACTAAAATCACTTACCATTCAGCCCAACACACTACTCATAGGCAATTTTAACTTCCCCTCCATAAGCTGATAAACATACATGACCACTAACATGCAGGCTTAGAGATCCCTGGACTTTGTCACTGCAAATGCTCTGAAACATCTGGTCTGTACTCCCATTATGGGCTCAAATACCCTTGATATAGTACTCACAAACAGGCTGTAGATGGCATTAATTGTAGTCAGCCAGAAGAAATAGCAAACCTGCTGGCTGATAAATTCAGCTCAGATTTCAGCCGTTTATCACCTCCAGTCACAATCATAGACCTGATTAAAAATGACATAGGAAATCTCCAGAATCTAGACCTGACCCAGTTCAGCTTCATTAAGGGCAGATCCTGCTTGCTTAGTATGATGGACTTCTTTGAGAAGGTCTCCAAGGCAATGGATGAGGATGAGTTAGTACACACCACATACCATGACCTGACCAACACATTTGACACAGTACCACACTTGGCTATTACAGATAACCTCACAAAATTGAGCATGAACCTCTACATCACCAGATAGACAGCCAAATAGTGCAAGGATAGGACACATGTTATTAGAGTGGGGGAATCCACAACCATTAAGAGGCCATTCACCAGTGGAGTACCAAAGAAATCAGTGCTGTGCCCATCCTGTTTGTTTTATCCTTCTCAGATGTCAAGGTAAATGCAGATGGCCTTTGACTGACCAGTTTTGCTGATGACTGTAATTTGGGGACAATCACTGACTCCCCAAACAATGTTGATATCCTACAGAAAGGAATGAGGCAGACTAATGACTGGTGTCAGAGCCAGGGCTTCAAACTAAATGTGAAGAAGTGCATCATAATAAACTTTTGGAACTCAAATACCCCTGTAAATTACAACATTGATAGAACTTTCCTAAGAGTGGGCCTATTGGTGAGAGGTCTGGGTACTCAGATAGACAGTAATCTGAACTTTAGCCACTATGTGTCCATGGTGGTGAGGAAATTCTTCTTTGTGGCTTAGCTTATAAGTAAGGGTATGGCATACAGATCAAAGGATGCCATAGTACCACTGTACTCGGCCCTGATCAGACCAATAAGCGAGCACAATGCACCCTTTGACATGAACCTCACAAGGTCACCTGTGACATTTGGAGCATACTTAGAGGATTATCACTAAATAATACAGAGAAGACACAACATGTCTTATGTGGACTGATTAAACCTCTATCACTGTATTCAGCTTTCTACCAACTACTGAGGGGTACCTATGCCTAACTTACAAGCCAGTATTTGACTTAGGCCTAATGAAAATGTTGCATATTTGCAAAACTAACTGCACAATGGTTACCTGCTCCAAGAATCCAAACCCGATCTCTGACATGAATACGTCATGCTGGAAAGATAGAAGTATATCTCAGAGATCACCCCTCATCTGTAATAGGCTTCCTGTTCATGTGAAGCAGAGCCGTTACCTGACCATTTTCAAGCTCAATCTGCATCAGTGAATGGCAAAATCACAAATTCACTCTTGGGGTGGCACCCATGTCCTTTATGTACAGAAGCAGTCTGTAAAAATTGTCAGAACTCATGTTGCTGACCTTGTTAATCTTCCTCTAGGGATAGAAAATTGGGTAAAATCTGGATACAACTTGCCAGGCTTGTAAGGGCTCTTGAGGTGTTATACTAGTAACTCCTATGAACCTATGAACTTATGTGTAATACACAGCACTGGAGTTTATAGTTGTTTATTAGCATTATAAAAATATACACAATATTTCTATAGTTTCTGTATTTTCATTCATATTGTCATATACAACTGATTTATCAAAATGTTTGGCATCAGCTGAAACCATAAATGATGCTGAACAAAATGATCACTGAGATCTGCTATTAAAATATTTTGCTTAAGAGATAATGGGCTGTTGTTTAAACATTTAAATAAGGAGATAATTGTCATATTTAAAATTTCTGAAACTTCTCAGAAAGGAAGAATATAGGAAGGAATTGCTTGGCATTATGTTAAAGCTTAAGTCTGATTGAACAAAGTGTTGATTGCACTGCCAGATGAATAATTATAGGGCCTGGCTCTTGCAGTATGTTATAAAAAAAGCCTGCTCCCAATTTGTGACTCCGAAACATGTTAGCACTAATGATGTAAGATCTCATTACTGGATACATTTAATGATTCTGAATTGCATTTATGACTGCGATATGCTGATCATTACTGAAAGGCACATCACCGAAGTAACGTGCTGCTCATGTAAACAGTAGCATCCCTCCCAGTAATTCACCAACACACACAAGTGCACAAACATGAAAAAACACACAGATATGCCACAGTCCCAGCAACTGTTCCTTACCTTTCTCCTCACCTGTCTGTTCCTCCAACCTTGTAATAGCTGAAGTGACTTTAAAGAATGCATCTAGCGTATCCTGGTGGCTAGTGTGTCTTCCCATTCCCCAGTCCCTGTGCTACTGTTATTGCCATTATGTCACTTCTAAGAAAATGTAAGAGCCATTGCCTAGTGAATCCTTTACCCTGAGTCCTTGTACTTTTGTTGGTGCTGTTACTGCCCTTGCAATTAAGTTTAAACTCTGCTGTCTAGTAAATCCCATCACCCCCTGATCACCATGCCATTGTCAGTGCTGTTAAGACACTTAAATACATTACACCTGGTGTCTATTGAATCCACCTACTTTAAGTATATTATATGATATCCCTAGAATGTAGTGCCTCCCCACAACCCAGTTCCCATTGCCATATTGATGCCATTAAGCCACTTTAACCTCTTGATTTATAGCTGGTGTCTAGTGGTCCCCTCACACCATGATCCCTGTAGTGCTGTCGTTGCCATTAGCAGTGTTCAGTATATGGTATCCCCAGTATCGACTGGTTAATCCAACTCCTGATTCATGTGAAACGTGTTCTGAGCATAACATAGCTTAGAAGACCACCCCAAAAATAGTATTCTGTCTCAACGATACTCAGATGCAATCAAACGAATGTAAACGGTCACCTATCTGAAATTGGTCTTTTATGTATTTAAGTCCTCTGGACCTCAACATAGTGGGGGGTTTGCAGAACACATATCCAGCTACTTGATTGTCTCCTTTCACTGACCTGTACATTTTTATCTAAAAAAGAAAAAAGAAAAAGCTGCAGTTGTCTGCTTATTTTCCTGGAAAAAAAGTAACGTTGTGTTAAATTACCTGGCAATCGCTTTTCAAGTCACAGATAACAACTGTGGTAGAAATAAAATATTAGATGTAAAAAAATACACATCTAGACAAAAATAATAAATAGCACATAATATGTTATATGTAATAAATAATATATAATGCGTAATGCAGAATACATAATCCATGCATTTGTTTACTACAATAGAAAATACAAGGTATAGAAGCAGTTCTAGACTTTAACTTTAGTGACCTTGTGTCTGATAGGTGCATGTGGCAGTCCAACTCCATATTAATCATTTGTTTATACTATATATATTTTTGATTATTTTACTAATTCTTTAGCTAGTTAATTCCAATAGGCAGGCATACCACTTTCAGAGAATAAGCCAGGAGACTTATTTTATTATTTAACTTCATAAAAAATAAAGGAAACTGCTCAGGTGCAAAACCATGCAGAAAATAGCAAGCAGCATACAATGAGTCTCTTCAGACCAAAGTCATATAAATCACACCAAACAGCATACGACAAGTCTCTTCAGACCAGGAATATAAGAATAATCCAATCCAATGAAGCAAAATTCTGTTAACTTCTTTAAAACCAAATATTTTATTAGCAGATATCTGGTAAGCGCTTTCGCCAAAGTGGCTTCTTCAAACCATAAGAGGTTTATGGTTTGAAGAAGCCACTTTGGCTTCCTTTATTTTTTATGATTTTATTTCTGTGCTTTCTGCTCAGGAGCGTACATTTTCCTGTGGTACTCATTATTATTTGGATTATTTATTATTTAACTTTTTTACAGTCACACACTAAGCAATTGAAGACTTAGGGAATGAAACACAGATCTATAGCATAAAATAAAGTAGTAACGCTTTACTTTAATTCTCAGTGCTAAATTGTCAGACTAAGTACTATGAATGATAGAGATGTCATTACATAACAAACATAGAGACCAAGCTCTCCACTACTAAGAAGCTTGGGGAAAGCCTACCCACAGACTTAACTACATAAAAGTTCTAAATAATTCTCAACACAGGGCACCTATTCATGTAATACCAGAGATATTTACTAATGTTAAACATATTAAGTTCCAACAAAGGGTACCATACCTCGTCAGCATAAGCTATTCCCACTTTAAAGCCAATGTTTATGTGCAAGAAGCATTATCTATCTCCAGAGTCACTGAGCCCTTAAGCACTACTTTTTGCCCAGAACCTGCAGTACCAGGCTGCAACTCTTACCACACTTTTCGGCCACAAAACCAAGACCGAAACACTAAAGTTGGAGGAGTGTCCATATTCACCAAGGATATTCACACCTCCAGGCTAGTTGCCCAACACAATGCATCTGAAATTATCCATGTGCAACTAACACTAGGTAAGACTGCAATCCAAATTGTAGGTTGCTACAGATCCCCTACCATACCCCAAGATTCTCACTACACCTTCCTAAACAGACTGAAAAATATTAAGATACAACCAAACACCCTAATACTGGGTGATTTCAACTACCCTGCCATTAATTGGGAAAACTACTCAGGTACCAACTCCTTTTCCCAACGGTTCTTGGAATTCATAAATTCCAATGCCCTGTATCAACTAATCCATTGTCCCACCAAGGGCTCCAATATCCTAGACCTGGTCATTACCAGCATGGGAGATAGATGCTCCACACCAGTGGTCACCCCCTCATTGGTCAGGTCTGACCATAAGCAAATCACCCTTGACATCCACATCCCACCCACACCCCCCAGTAAGGAAACCTCCTTAAAAAACTTCTCCAAAGCCAACTTCATGCTACTGAAGTCAGAAGTGGCAAACTTCACAACACCCACGGAGATGGGATCTGGAAGTTCAACTGCAGAATCCTACACTAAGGCACTGTACAAGAACATCCACTCATGCCATCCCAAATAGAACCAAGATACTCTTCTCCAAAAAAAGGACACCAATCTGGTGGTCCCCTGCTATAAACAAAATATACAACAGAAGGAAGAAACTGTTGTAGAAAAGAGGAAAATCCCAGGATGCAAAAAACTCCCTCACCAGCCTAAGTAAGAAGCTGAGGTCCCTCATAAAATCCTCAAAAGCTAGTTACGAAAATAAAATTGCCAAAGATTCCAAAGAAAACCACAAGGCGTTCTATAGTTATGTCAAGAATCTAAATGGCAATGCTCAGATCTGCTCTGAGCTACAACAGAATGGCATTAAATATACTGATCCCAAGGATGTTGCCAATATCCTGGCAGATGGATTTAGTGCCAACTTCACTCCCCTATCACCCCCTAAAGGGCCCATCTCAATACCAAAATATTGCCAAATTCCGATAATCACAGCCACACAGGTAGAAACAGCACTCTCCAAAGCTAAGAATACAGCATCCATGGGACCAGATGACATGCCAGGCTGTGTACTACATGAACTACAAAATGAACTGACACCCCACCTAAGTGTCATGTTTAATCATAGCCTCACCTTAGGCTTCATGCCCACTGAGTGGCGCACAGCTACAGTTATCCCGCTCCACAAGGGAGGATCCACCTTGGATCCTGGAAACTACTGTCCCATCAGTCTGACACGCCTGATCTGCAAGGGCATGGAATGCATTATCATGGAACTTATCAACAAAGCCATTGGCAACCTCCAGACACTGGACCCCACCCAGTTTGGGTTTGTGAAGGGCAGATCTTGTTTCCTGAATCTGATTGACTTCTTCAAATTGGTCTCCAGAGCTGTGGATGAGGGTAAGGTGGTCCACACAGCCTATCTGGACCTTGCCAAGGCCTTCAACACCATCCCCCACTCCGGAATCATAGATAAACTTACTAAGCGGGCATAAATCCCTACATCACTCAATGGGTTGCCAACTGGCTTACTGACAGAACCCAGACTGTAAAAGCAGCCGACTCCAAATCCAGCTCCAGACAAGTGACAAGTGGAGTACCTCAAGGTTCAGTCCTGGGGCCACTCTTATTTGGCATCTACTTCTCTGAAGTACAGGCCAACACTAAGGGACTCTGGCTAACAAAGTTTGCAGATGGCTGCAAACTGGGAGCCATTACTGAATCCCTAAATGATGTGGATACTCTACAAAAGGGCCTTACAGAAACAGATGCCTGGTGCCAGAGCCATGGGCTCAAGCTTAATGCCAAGAAATGTATAGTTACCCCCTTTGGAAAAAAACATGTACCCATGAACTACCACATAGGTGGCAGAACACTAAACATCAAAAGTGTGATGAGAGACTTAAGGACACAAGTGGACAGTGGTTTCACTTTCGATAACCACATCGCCACAACAGTCAGGAAATCCTTCTATGTGGCACACCTCATAACTAAGGGCTTTTCATCCAGAAAAAAGGAGGTCATTGTCCCACTGTACTCATCCCTCATTAGACCTATTATAGAGTATAATGCCCCATTTGGTATGTACCTCACAAGACATCTGCAACAGCTGGAAAGGCCACAGAATACCTCACTAAAAGAATCACAGGCCTAAAGCAGATGCCATATGCTGACCGTCTAAAAAAACTCCAGCTATAATCTGTGGCATATCATCTACTCAGAGGTGATTTTTGCTTATCATACAAGGCCATGTCAAACCTTGAGCTGTTGGACATGCTACACTTAAAGAAATCCCAGTCCCTCAGAGCCACACACTCCAGGGATCTAAACCTTATCATCACAATGAACAAAACATGCTGGAGGGATAGGTTCCTGACCCAGTGACTCCCCATACTCTGGAATAGACTGCTCATACATGTCAAGCAGAGTGCCTCATTGGCCCTCTTCAAAAGGAACCTTGATGATTGGATGGGAGATAGGAAATTCACCCCGGGGATCATGTCAGTTGCCCTGCTAGACAGGGACCCGGAGAAGTAAATATTGTGGGAAAAAATTTCCAGGGAATTGTTATGGCTAGGCTTGCATAGGCCTTAGGGCCGATAGCCTAGTACCAAACTATGAACCTATGAACCTATGAACCTATTAACAGTATTTGCATTGTAGCCGGGTCATACCGATACATAAAAAGGCTACACATTACCGTGTCTGGAAAAGAATCTTGAAGGTATATCTAGATAAGGCCCAAAGCTGATGCATAACAAAGAATTTAAAAATGCCAGCATTATCATGGTGAGTACAATCTGTCCATTTTCCAGATAGGAGTAGACATTTCTAGGCATTCTACCTAACGAAAGAATCAGAAGGGCATTGCAGACCTCATTGGCATTTTGGATTGAGGAGGAAAGCTGTTTATGCAGAGTAGCAAGAATGATTCCATGCTATAGAGACAAAATAATGGCTTGCATTTATTGTGTATGATAGCAGTGCAAATTCCAGAGAATTTAGTGCCTTTCATTGAAGATGGTAATGTGGTAGCCAATAGTATGCTTCATAATCACTTACATTTACCTTACTTATTGCATTGCATAAGTTCTGAGATTAAAGTTTTTATCCTAAATGTGCACTTTTTACATTCCAAAATTCATGAGGTCTCAAGATTGAACAAAAAATACGATTGAATTTAGCAGTCCTTACTGCTTGTCGTCAGTGAAAGCACTTACCTACTGCATGAGAACTTGTAGATCTGGGTTGTCAATAAAAAACATGTTTGAAGATATAATATGCATGCCTCATATTCCAGGGTTCAGTTCATGAATATGGGCAGACAAGGAGACACAGTTAAAACTATGGAGTTAAATGCTAGAACAAGTAGATAAACGTTCGGTATCATAGTAATGAAAATAATGTTAAATATAATATTTTGGGTGATACCACACCTTACATTTGTTCAGCAAAGATCATGAAGAATTGTTTGTTAAACTTCAAAATTCAAGATAAAAACAAATATTTTATATTAAGATTTTAATCCTCTTTTATCAATTAAAGCTAGACTTTCCAGTGTATGATACTTTAAACCTCTTGTATCAGAGGCAACATGGGATATATGCAAATAACCGTTTAAGGATATCAGCTGTTTCAGCTAAATGGCAATTCTGAATGTCCATGACATTTTCTTTTATTTTTAAGCATTTTATGGACAATTTCAGGCCAATAAAATCAAACCCCTCTAGTTGTGGCTATGCCTGTTTCTGCCTTGTTATGGAATCCTTGGCATAAAAGGAATGTTTGACTTTTACGAACACAGGGTTGTTGTACCCAACTGATATCTATAAACATTCGCATGTCTAAAATATCCCAACTAACAATTAAAACAATGAGTAAAAAGGTCACACAGGAAAAACACTTGGTTAAAAACACAAAAAGAAAAATTTAGCAAAGCTAGACTTTCCACTGTGTAATACCTTAAACCTCTTGTATCAGAGAGAACATGGGATATATGCAAATAACCCTTTATGGATATCAAGTGTTTCAGCTAACTGGCAATTCTGAATGTCAATGGCTTTTTCTTTTACTTTTATTCAGAATTGCCATCTAGCTGAACCACTTGATATGCCTAAGATGAGTAGTAGGATGCACACTGTGGACAAAAAGAGAAATGAGGACATCAGAGCAGAGTATCTCCAACTGCGGAGAAGGTCAAAGGCAACAGATTATGGTGTTTTGGACATATGTACAGGAAAGCAGAAGATAACTTAGTAAAGAAGATTTGGAACAGTCAGGAAGAAAGCAAAGAAAATAAAGGTGTCCAGCAAAGAGATGGCTGGACTGTGTGAGAGACAACCTGTGACAAGCAGGCATGATTGCAGAAGAAGGTAGGACAGTAGCATTGACTTGAGAGAGATAGTGACAGTTGACACAATACCCTGACCTCATGAAGAAAATGGGAAAAATGAGGTTGATGATGGTGATGATTTCTTTTCAAAAAACCTAAACTATTTACTTTTCAGTCATCTTCTAGTTAACAGATTACTATTAATGCTGTTTTTTTCCTACATTTTGGAAAATAGAAAGTTTTACGGCTCTAAAAAAGTGGCCTCTCTAATACCTTTAATAACTTTTTGAACTATAGCATAATTGCCAATACTTTCTAAGGCTCTATCAAAAAATAATGTATGTCTAGCTTCTGCAATAACATCTCAATCTATTGAAAGATTATTTTTTCTTCTGGTATGTCTTTAAATGGTCTGTTGTGATCAATGTACTAGCCTAGTAAACAAACTGAATAAAATAATCATCTTTCGGCTATTCCTGTTAGGGGTTGCCACAACGGATCATCTGTTTCCATTTCTTCCTGTCCTCTGCATCTTGCTCTGTCACACCAACCACCTGCATGTCCTCTCTCACCACATCCATAAACCTTATGTTAGGCCTTCCTCTTTTCCTGTTACCTGGTAGCTTCATCCTTAGCATCTTTTTCTCAATATACTCAGCATCCCTCCTCAGCACATGTCCAAACCAACGTAATCTTGCTTCTCTGGCTTTGTCTCCAAACCTTCCAACCTGGGCTGACCCTCTAATATACTTATTCCTAATCCTGTCCACCCTCATCACACCCAGTGCAAATCTTAACATCTTTAACTCTGCCACATCCCAGCTCAAACTCCTGCCTTTTTATCAATGCCACTGTCTCCAACCCATATAAAATAGCTGGTCTCACTACCCTCTTGTAGACCTTCCCTTTCACTCTTACTGGTACTCATCTATCACAAATTACTCCTGACACTCTTCTCCACCCACTCCATCCTGCCTGTACTCTCTTCGTCACCTCTCTTCCACACTCACCATTACTCTGAACTATTGAGCCCAAGTATTTAAACTCATCCACCTTCGCCACCTCTACTCCTTGTATCCTCACCATTCCTCTATCCTCCTTCTCATTCACACACATATATTCTGTCTTCATTCCTCTTCTCTCTAGAGCATATATCCATCTCTTCAGGGTCTCCTCCACCTGTTCCCTACTCTCACTACAGATCACAATGTCATCTGCAAACATCATAGTCCACGGGGACTCCTGTCTGATCTCATCTGCCAACCTGTCCATCACCATTGCAAATAAGAAAGGGCTCAGAGCTGATCCTTGATGTAACACCACCTCCACTTTAAATGCAACCATTACTACCACCGCAGACCTCACTGCTGTCACACTACCCTCGTACATATCCTATACCACTCTTACATACTTCTCTGCACTCCTGACTTCCTCATAAAATACCACAACTCCTCTCTAGGCACCCTGTCATATGCTTTCTCTAAGTCTACAAAAACAGAATGCAGCTCCTTCTGACCTTCTCTGTACTTCTGCATCAACACTCTCAGAGCAAACATCGCATCTGTACTGCTCTTTCCTGACATAAAACCATACTGCTGATCACTAATCATCACCTCCTTTCTTAACCTAGCTTCTACTACTCTTAGCTATAATTTCATGCTGTGACTGATCAATTTAATCCCTCTGTACTTACTACAGCTCTGCACATCATCCTTATTTTTAAAAATTAGTGCCAAAACACTTTTTCACCATTGCTCAAGCATCCTCTCACTTTCCAAGATTTCACTAAACAATCTGGTTGAAAACTCCACTGCCATTTCACCTAAACACCTCCATGCTTCCACAGGTGTCATCTGGGCCAACAGCCTTTCCATTTTTCATTCTCTTCATAGCTATCCTTACTTCCTCCTTGCTAATTCTTTGCACTTCATGATTCACTATCCGCACATCATCCAACCTTCTCTCCCTCTCATTCTCTTCATTCATCAACCCCTCAAAGTATTCTTTCCATCTGTTCAACACACTCTCCTCGCTTGTGAGTATGTTTCCCTCATTATCCTTTATCACCTTTACCTGCTGCACATCTTTCCTAGCTCAGTACCTCTGTCTAGCCAATCAGTGCAGGTCCTTTTCTCCCTCCTTAGTGTCCAACCTTTCATACAACTCTTCAAATGCCTTATCCTTAGCCTTCGCCACCTCTCTCTTTGCCATGCACCTCATCTCCTTATACTCCTGTCGACTTTCTTCATCCCTCTGATAATCCCACTTCTTCTTTGCCAACCTCTTTCTGCATATATTTTATAGAAATTAATACATGAATAATTCTGCTTTGTATAAAAATGTGCATTTGCACAGTGTGAGCAATAGATTTACAAACACTTGCTTTATGATGTTGTCCATTGCCACATCCTTAATTTGTTTATGGTATGTATCACTGAAATGAAAACATTTTTATAATATAGTCTCAGCCAACGTAAACTAGAAGTTTCTCGCTTTAATTTCTCCAAGTATTTTTGGTTTGCAATGCCATGACAGGAATGGAGCCCATTAATAAGTCAGGGTATACTTATAGTTCACAAAATTAGTATTGTTTCAATGTTTAATGTTAGTCAAAAGTGCTATTTGTGGCATCACCAATGTGCCCAAAAATGACTCCTTCTGCAATTCATATGGATTTGCATGTATTAGTAGCATATCTAAATATGACTGCAAATTGTTTTTTTTATGAAGCCCATTACTCCTACTATTGGAACTGTCTGAGCATTGTTCTTCCACATTGCTCTCATTTCTGACAACAAATCCTAATATTTTATAACCCTGATATAAGTGTATAATACCCGGCAACAAGGTGTGCAACTATTTCCAATTCTGTTTTACAGACCCTACATTAATCTGTTTCTTCCACATATTCAGTGGACTTGGTAAACTGATGTGTAAGTATTCCGCTATCCTGGACTGCCAAGATTAACCTTGCAGTCTTTGGTTTCAACTCACCTCTCCTTAACCATTCCTGTGTCAAATGCAGATCAACATGAGTTTGCACCAGAAGCTCTCTATACTTGTTACTATACTGATGTCTTTCCACATTTCTTTCCTTTTCATCTGATCCTTTTCCTTATGTTGTCTTTTTGTTTTATACATTCAGTTGTCTGATTTTTGACTACTTCTGGTTTGACGTCCATTCCTGCTTGCCACCAAAATGCTTTCTGCTAAACTAAGCAGTGAGGTCATCTTAGACTTCCCCTCCTCATGTTGTAAAACTTTCACTATATTTTGATCTGATGAGGTCAGCAAATATATATGCAGTTCCATGACTGCAGATCCATACATGTAATCAATTTTGAGGAAGTCCATACCTCCTCCAGAACAAGGGATATATATATAATCTTTGTAAACACTGATTTTTATATATACCTGATATGCATGAAGTGCTTTTCTTCTTTTTCTGTCTAATTAATCCACTAGCCAGTCAATCACACCAGAGCTGTAAGTTAGAACAGGAAGAGCAAACAGGTTTATTACTTGGACTTTATATTCCTAAATTTTAATGGTGTTTTCAATATTAGTTTTAGTTTTCTGAATGATCCCTTACTTAGTTTTATTCACATTTGTTCATGCTTTATTTGCAATTCATCAATTCACAAATACTTATACACTCACTCCTGTTCAAGCTCATTCATATCACATTCCTCTCCTAGGTTGATATTTAATTGGTACTGCAACATTCCTGCTTTAAAGATTGCTTCTGTGCATTTATCAAAACCAGATGTCATTCTTATATCATCTAAAAAACTTTTAACCACTTGCAGTTGTGCTTTCAGTGACACATCTGGTGAAATATACAACTTTACATCATCCAGAAAAAGCAGATGAGAAAAGAGCTTAATGGGTTAGGGGCAAGATAAAACAACTGCAGTTACAAAGAATCACCATGAAATAGCCTCTTTGAATTTTTATCCCTGGTATAATAGTCTTTCTTTGTCATGGCTTAATTACAAAGTGGTTTGCAATTGTTTCATGGGCACTGTAATGTAATTGATCAATGCTAGTTGTGCTTTGCACATCTGTAAACACTCCTTTATCGATGAATGTGAGATGCTGTCAAATCCTTTTTTGTTGTCTATCCATGCCATACTTAGATGCATCTCCTTTTTTACAATTCTCCATCATAACTTTATTTAACAACAAATAATCAATTGTTCCATATGACGTTCTTTTGTTAACCTTTTGTTCTATTGCCATGGCTGAGTTTCCTTCTAAATAAGTATAAACTCTGCATCAATTCCAGTATATAGTTTGCAGATCATCAGAAGGCAAGTTATTAGTCTATAATTTCTCAGAGTTTAATTTCTTCAAGTTTTTGGGATTTCTAATACCACAATGAGACTGGACCCCATCACTAAGTCAAAATATGATTAATGTTCATGAAATTAGTATTGTTTCATTCTTTGATGTTAGCCAAAAGTGCTCTTCGCAGCACAAACAATATGCCCAGAATTTACTTATTCTGCAATTCATATGGGCTTACATGTATTGGTAGCATATCTAAATACAACTGCAAGTTCTTTTTTATAAGACCCATTGCTCCTGCTGCTATTGGAACTTTCTGGGTATCCTTCATCCACATTGCCAGATTGCTCCCTGCAAATCCTGGTATTTTATAACTTTATGTCTCTTGGTACATGAGACACTGTAATCATGGAGTATAGCAATTTCAGTAGTCAATGTTGCTTTTGTCTCTTTTCATGGACTGCTTTATTTGGTTTTCTTGCATCTGTTTTTTGAACTGTTGGTAATGGATAATTTACCCCTGTAGTCTCTCCAATATAGGTGCTTTCATATTATGGGATACTGATATGGAGATAAGTTATATCTACTGCAGTTAAAATACAATAAATTGTATAAACATCAAAATCTGACAACAACTATATGAAGAAACTTTAATGTGTGAGGATACATTAACAGCCAAGCAAGTCCCCCCAAGAATATATATATATATATATATATATATATATATATATATGTATATATATATATATGTATGTATGTATATATATATATATATATATATATATATATATATATATATATATATATGTATGTATATATATATATATATATATATATATATATATATATATCAATATATTTATATATATTGCATATAGCAAATTTAAAACTTCCTCCCCCTCAGCTGATTACCTGCCTCTTTTCTTCCTTAAATTGACTGCAAATTCTATAGCTTATCCCATCTCCATACTAATAAATAGATCAAGAGGTCACTGTTTCTGAGATCTGGAAGAAATTCTGTGTTATACCCTTACACAATGAGGTAACTCTACTGCCCCTCTAACTTTAAGCCAATAGCCATTCTGTCACCACTCTCCAAAATCCTCAAAAAATGCATCCACAATACTAGATCACCTTCTTCACCTTCAGCTTCTTCAAGAAAATCTCCTTACACCCACTCAACACGGTTTTCACCCTAACCATACTACATCCCCAGCACTAATATCTTTTGTACAAGCCATCTCTAGGTCTTGTGATAACAACAAATTAGTCTCTTGTCTATTCCTTGACTCTCAAAAGCCTTCGACACTGTCTCCCACAACCTACTTCTCTCTAGACTATCTAACCTTAATCTCTCTAACTCTGCTGTCACCTGGTTCTCTAGGTATCTATAAAACAGATTCCACAGATTCCAGTCTGTAAAATGGCAGTCTGCTCTTTCACCATTCCTTCCTCTCCAAACAGGGGTTCCAAAAGACTCCATTCTTGGACCTGTACTTTTTAACATGTTCATTAACGACCTAAACTCTTCCTGCTCAGACTCTTCTTTAATACAATATGCCAATGACCCCATTATAATTTCCTCCTCTGACAATCTCCACCACCTCCTCACCCTTACCCAAGACTCACTCCACTCAGTTGAAAAATGGCTTACATCTAACCAACTCTTACTTAACCCTAAAAAAAAAAAAATACTCCGGTTCCTCCCTAAATCTCTCCACCACCACAAATCTACCTTCTCTGTCTCCTCCCTAAATAATACATAGTTTAATGCTGAATCACACACAAAACTGGTAGGAGTTATAATAGACCGATTAAAATTCAATCTACATATCCAACATTGCATCAAAATGACCCATAAAAAACTTGGAGTGCTCTATAGAAATAAAAAAAAAAAATGTCTCTGAAACGAAGCTAAACTTCCTCTTGCCAAAGCCTGCCTGCTCCCAACTGTAGTATATGCTGCCCCAATCCTTACTAATCTCCAAGCTAATCTCTTCTCCAAACTTGAAATAACATACAATAAAATTGCCTGATTTGTAGCAAATCGACCCTATCACTCTCAACCACTTCATATCTGCATATATAAGAAATCTACAGTGGCTGGAATTTCACTATCAGCTCCTTCCTCAACTACATTTGACCCATTCCTACCTATACCAACCCAACTTCTGTCCTGCACTATCTGATCTCATCTCCCTCTATACTCCTACTTGCACACTCTGTAACTATTAACAATACCTCCTGGAAATCTACACCCCCACTAAAAAAATCAGAAAACTTCTGCATAATCACTCAGTCTCCAAGGCAGGTAATAAACAGCCCCTAAGCTTAAAATCTATTTCTAACTCAAACTGCTTCAAGAGAACTCTAAAAGAACACCTGTTAAATCCCTGGACGGCCACTTGCTCTGATCCTGCTTAACCTACTTCTTCCTTTCTCCTTTTTCTTAACCTCAACATCTATTTCCTGTCTCTAAATTAGCTAACTAAATTAACCTATATCCCTTATGTCAAAAATATAGGCTATGTCAACACATCTTACCCATAATGTGGATTCTATGTTAGCCTATAACTTACAACAACTTTCTGAACCTAATTCTTAGTCAATATATAATTGTATCTGATTGAAACTGATAATTTCTTTTATTTAATTTTAATTTTTATTTAATTATATACCATATATCTTTTGTTTTAGTTATCTACTTTGGTCATACATTATTATGTTTGTATCATTTTTCAGCTTTTCTCCTCAGGTCTCCACTGAAAAAGGCCATGTGCCCAGTCGGCTAACCCGGTCAACAAATGTCAAATAAATAAATAAAATAAATAAATTATCCTTAATTACTAAACTCATACCCCATTCTTATACAGAATCTTTTATTTTTTTAGCTTCGGCATTCCTAAAAAAGTTCTTTTTTAAAAGTTATATGATTAATTCATTTTTAAAAGTACTTTCCTTAAACAGCAGAGAATTCCTCAACTAACATGCACATATACCATATGCTGTTATCCTTTGTGCATTGATAACCCAATAACCTCATTTGTATTTTGTGACAAGACTTCAAGCATTATTATTCAGGTCTTCTAAAACTCACGCTACAAAACCTATATCTACTATTACACTACAGTGGTTTAACATCTGTTACTTCTAATGTAAGACATTTGTCTTATTTGATTAGATAAAATTGGCAAGAGCAGTAGTTCCTTTTTTCAGTCTGTTATGTAAATTTACAGCCTGACAGAGAGATATAAAAGAAAAAAAACATGTTGTTGTTATCCTTTGTGCATTGATAACCCAATAACCTCATTTGTATTTTGTGACAAGACTTCAAGCATTATTATTCAGGTCTTCTAAAACTCACGCTACAAAACCTATATCTACTATTACACTACAGTGGTTTAACATCTGTTACTTCTAATGTAAGACATTTGTCTTATTTGATTAGATAAAATTGGCAAGAGCAGTAGTTCCTTTTTTCAGTCTGTTATGTAAATTTACAGCCTGACAGAGAGATATAAAAGAAAAAACATTTTGTAGAAACTATGACACACTCCTCATCATGACTATGCAGAGTGGCTAGCAATACCTTTGCATCTTTGACTGATTTGTTTCAGTTTGTTTACCTTATATTATCACACGTTTAAATATGAACCAAGCAGAATAAAATCTCAAATAGCATTCAAACATATGCACTCTTTTCAGTATGGTAGGATTGAAATTACAACACTTAGAATAACACTCAATTAGTGTATTTTCAGGTGAACAACTGGTGCTTCAGTTGAGCAGGTGCAGAAGTCTGAAGAGAAAAACAAAAAAAAATCAATATAGCCTAGCTGAAGTGCCCTGTGTTAATGTAGTCCAGCTGGAATTGTGACTAATTGTGAAAGTGAAAGGCTATTTTTGCAATTAATTTAGCATTTGGATTTTCACATTAGATTCAATTTGCATGTTACAATGTGCTGTCCTCTGACTGGTTGTAAGTTAATGTGTTGATGTGTAAGTTTACTGCTAGTCAGTTGATTGACTTACATTGAAATTTGCTTTAATTCAGTAGCATTTGCTATGTGTCACCGCTGGGACTGTGCAGCTTTAACGGATTCATTCTAAATGTTTACATTAAACAAAGGGAAGTGAGGCAGACAAAGAACTAATGCTTACTGGCATTTCTTTTATTTTATCAGACTTATACATGTGGTCTCATAATAGATAAAGTTATCTTGTTCCATGTTTGCTTTTCATCACCCGTTAACGTTACATCACTTGCCTGTACGGTAATGCACTGCTCATCTACTCTGCTAACCGTTCGACTTATGCTGTCCATAAGCATCCCATCTACCTTTTATCAATTTACATTTTCAGCTCCCTTAGACAGAGAACACGATGAAAAAGTCTAAAGATAGCAGGGTACTCTATCCTGTCAATTTGTAAGCTTTCATATTCTGTCCAAAGGGAATACTGTTTTGCTTAAACTCTTTCAACTGGTCATATTTTGTAGCACTAAGGAATTTCACAGAGTTTTTTTTTTTCAGTTTTCTCTATATGGTCATCAAAGAATGCATACAATTTGCCAGGCCTGTATAATGAAGTTAAAATCATTTATGAAGGGTGGGCCGAAACGTGGTCAATAATGTAACGGTATTATTTCCTCTCTCCTCCTTTTACATTATTTCTCAGTTTATTTAACACTGTTTGAACTGCACTCAAAGCTTTATAGTTTTAAGCAGTAAACAAATGCTGTCTTCTTTTACTGTCTAGTCATGCTGCACTGGCAGTCTTGGTTTGTGTGTGTGTGTGTGTGTGTGTGTGTGTGTGTGTGTGTGTGTGTGTGTGTGTGTGTGTGTGTGTGTGTGTGTGTGTGTGTGTGTGCGTGCGCGTGTGTATGTGTATCTGCCAGCTACCTACTAACATAAAAATATAGAAAAACTTCAAATATTCAAAAAAACTGATAAACTGGGGTGGGAGGTTGGCATAATGGTTATGGTGTTTACCTTACAAACATAAGGTGCAGGGTTTGATTCTCACATGGGGCAATTGGCTAGGCTGAAAGTGGCCCACAAGGGCAGTTAGCCTAGTACTAATCTATAATTACAAATGGTTTTATGACCGTGGCTAATGATACAGCTTATAATGGCAGGAAGGCAAACATTTAGAAATGTTTACTCTCGTACAGAATGTAAATATTTCTGCTCTCCAGTCTTGCTAGCAGCTGAATAGCATTTTTGTGTAATAATTTTACTGTAAGTCTATTCTTTACTGCATGCTTTTCTAATAATTCTACTGTAGGATTAAGAATAATTTCACTGTAATTTTAAGCTTACTGTATTCTCGTATCTGGTTCATGACTGAAAAGGGTCAGTAGACCAGCCCATTAAACTGGTCACCAAACTTTAAAATAAAATAAAAATAAAAAATAAAATTTGTATATATATATATATATGTGTGTGATTTATATATATGTATGTGTATATATATATATATATATATATATATATATATATATATATATATATATATATATATATACACACACACACATACACACACACACACACACACGTGCCTGTGTGAGTGGGATAGATATACAAGTCCATCACAGATAGTCAAATCTACTTACATCACTACACATTATGTTAATGCAAGCATCTTGACAATACAACCAATCAATATATTATAGGATGTGGCTGTGAGAGGCAGAATTGGTATGTAGGACAAACCACTAGAAGGGTTAAATTAAGGATTTTGGAACACCTGGGTGATATAAGGCATAGGAGAATGGAGAGCCCAGTGGGAAAGCATTTTTTTGACAATCATGGGGGGGTTCCAGATGGATTTGTTTTCAGTGTATTAGGTAGACCCAATGTATTTGGGAATGAGGCCATTTTTCGTGAAAAATTACTTTTGATGGAGTCAAGGTTCATTCTTAATTTGAAAACTATTTTTCCTAATGGGATGAACATGGAGGTGTAATATGTAGGTGAAATATATTTTTTCCAGTACATAGATCTGAAATAATGTTTATAGTAATGTTAGTCTTTTCACATGTTCTTCACATATTTCTCAATGTTTTTAAATATATTTATGGTAATGGGTTTGCTTGCAAGGACAACATTGTGTGAAAAATAGGTATATATCTTATTGATAGTATTTATATTCATGCTTATATCATCAAAATGAATGTTATTTATTCTCTAATTAATATGTTGCATAGAGATGTCAAGTTTGTTTGCTTTAAGTAGTAATGAAACAATGGTAATAAATTAATAATAAAATGGTGCATTAATTATCTAATTAAAGATTTGTATAAAAATGGGTGGAGCACTAAGTAAAATGTATTCCAGGAGAAGGCGAAGGCCGAGGTACCAGAATTAAAAACCAGTATTGCAGCAGTTGGTGTTCTCCTTTTTGTATTCTTCATGACTGAAAAGGGTCAGTAGACCAGCCCATTAAACTGGTCACCAAACTTTAAAATAAAATAAAAATAAAAAATAAAATTTGTATATATATATATATATATATATATATATATAGATATATATATATATATATATATATATATATATATATATATATATATATATATATATATATATATATATATATATATATATATATGTGTGTGTGATTTATATATATGTATGTGTATATATATATATATATATATATATATATATATATATATATATATATACACACACACACATACACACACACACACACACGTGCCTGTGTGAGTGGGATAGATATACAAGTCCATCACAGATAGTCAAATCTACTTACATCACTACACATTATGTTAATGCAAGCATCTTGACAATACAACCAATCAAAAACAAACATCTTCAAAAGTACATTTATCACAAAATAAAGAATATCCTTCATCAAGTTGTAAAAAATAAATAACAAAAAAGACAATAACTAACTAAATAAATAAATAGCTTCCAAACGAACACTACATGCCTAGTGGCAGTGTTAGGGGAAGTGTGATATGTGATAATATGTACGGTTGGGCATTGGGCTGGGGATAGGTTAGGGTTTGACCATATGAGAAAGGGAAGGCCATCAGGACTTAAGTTGCCATAAACCCCCTTATACATGTTAGCTACCTCTAAGACTTACCCTACCCCTATCCCTGCCTGCCTGTGTCCCCAAACCTACATATTAGATTACTAAATGGCCTTTCTTTAACAGTGCCTCCATAATAACATGCAGACACACTTAACACATGCTGGTACCTGAGTGTACCAAAACATGTATCTCATTCTTTAACACTTACTCTAACTTTTACCCATGAGCAATAAGCACACATGTACATTTACAGACAGTACGAAATCTTTTGATATATTTTGAAATTTGGCAGTAGTACTTACTCCTACCAACCACATTCAGCATTCCCTCATCTGAACTGCTATCACAGAAAGCATTCAGTAGTGTATACCTTGCTTCTCTTTTCTTTCTGTGGAGCCCCTGCTGCATTGTGAACCAAGCTGAATTCAGCATGGGAAGACATGCTTCCCTTAGGAGGGCGGTTATAACACAGTGTGGAAAACCAACACAGGAGGGGGGGTACTCCACCATGAGAGAGGGTAGGGCACCCCTCCGAACCATCAAAGTTAGACCTCTCTAAACCACCAGACTCTCACCATAAATGCAAGAGCTAGTGGGGGATTTCCAGGGAGGAACAAATGGGCTATAGGTTTCTTGTCTGCCCAGACATACCCTGATCCCACAACCGTAGAAAAATGTGCAGATTGGGTAGAGATAGAAGATCCATCAGGCTCGGGCCAGTGGGGATACAAAAAACTAACAACACCAATAATGATAATAATAACAGTACATTCATTCTGGGAGGAAATCCTTTTTTGTGTGATTATAAAGAAAAGTGACCACCAATTTTATGGTTTAATAAACTTATTGTGGTGCATCTGTGGCTTTACATTGCTTTTTATATTATTTTACACACACATGAAACACACATATGCACAGAGAGAGAGAGAAGAGAGAAAGATATCATAATAAATCAAATCATAATATCAAGAACCCAATAAAAATATGGGGAGCTATGTCCCAGCAGGTTTTAGTATTATGAGACTGATACTTTTGGTCTGCAAAAACAGCCA
This sequence comes from Protopterus annectens, assembly GCF_019279795.1. Lineage (NCBI taxonomy): Eukaryota > Metazoa > Chordata > Ceratodontiformes > Protopteridae > Protopterus > Protopterus annectens. Next base: position 732,043,304 of record NC_056726.1, on the reverse strand, counting down.
ATCTCAGATAGACAGATGACAGATAAATTTAGATATCAGATGTGTGTATAAAATATTGTCTTCAACTGAACCAATTGCTTAAAGTTAAATAATGCCCCCGTCCTTTGTGAACTACTAATCAGGATGGTGTTACTTTTAATTTGGTAATTTAGTCAAGTTATTGCAGAAGGGTATTTGCTAACCTTGTCCTAGATCAAGTAATAAACTTCCTTGAGATATAAGTAATCAAAGTAATATGGTTATCCAAGTTTTCTTGAAAATTTTATAATGCACTTGCTTGACTCATATCAGTCTGCCTTCTTTAGGGATAGTGGAAAATATTGCACCCCAACTTATTAACAATTTTACTGGGTGAGATAATTGCTGTGATCAATGGCTATTCCAGAGTCTGTTGTCTCAGTGGTTTGCAATGTATTTCTACATGCTGTGCTTCACCCTCATCTTTTATTACCGACATTTCCATTTAAAACATGTACATTTCAATCGACATATGATGTAGTAAAAACATTGCTTTTATGACATGTAATTTAATTTCATTACATTTCTTGTTTCATGCCTTATAATCCTTTTGATTTGTTAATACCTTGTTTACTCTACATGAAATTATTGCAAATTCATTTGTCTGATCTCTTTGAGATGGCCAGAACTGCCATTGATTTGTAATGGCCACAACTGTCACCAATCTGCCAGAGAGAGGAACAATGGTCTCCCCAAAAACACTTCCCAAATAATTATACAGTGTATGAGTAAGTCAAATATAAGAATAGGAATAAATATAAGTGTAAATAAGTGAAGGACATTTTGCCTTACATGCATGCAAGAGATGTGCACTACTGCCTTGTGCTATAGTCCTCAGCAATCATACCCAAATAAGGTTTTTACTGAGTAACCACGGAGCAGAATTACAGTCCTCGACTCACATACAGTAACTTACCATCATCTGAGATCAGTACTTTCCAGTAGTGTCTTATCAACTCTAACTGTAATCTGACTAAACTATTGCTTTCACACACAGATACACATATTAAAAGTGCTATATCCATTTATTGATTTAGAGTAGAAAACAGTAACCGGACACACCATTTTAGCATAGCAAAGTTACTAGTCATTTTACTAAGCTTACAAAACTAGCCTATCAAAATATAAAGTCTTATATTCGGTTAGCTGAGCAAGCTTTCTTTATTTGAAAAAGAGGTAATGACAGCTAAAAGTTATAAGTGCTATAGAATTTCCCTTATAATTAACCAGACACATAATTTTGGAAATGAATAAGATGCATTTACTGAAAGGAATGCAATACCATATAAAAACTGCATATTGAGGCAAAGTATAGTACTATATAGGGGAACAAAAAATCAGACTAATAAAGGGCATTTAAGAAAACTCTGCCTATTTTAGCTAGGTCATGATGGAACCTACTTTTAGATACAGAATTACTTGAAACTGAGTACAACTGTCTAATGCGAGTGAAATATAACAAACAAAGCAGAATAGAAGTGAACTAACTCATGTAGAGTAGTAGTCATTTCTTAAGTAGCCCCTTCTAGGACAAAACTGAACTTGAAAAAAGTCTGCTCTTTCTGGTTCTCCAGAATAAAGTCATGCCACCTGACCTTCAGAGGTATGACTTGGCTGGGTTAAAACTTGAGACATATGTGCCTACCATAAATACTTCCATCTTCCCCATACCCTCTTTCAGGAAGTCCTTGTTACTTGTATTTCTATTAATTACTATTTGTCCTGACGCCTTTCAAAATACACACCACACCAAATGACATTTGACAACCTTTATTAAACTGCCATATACATAACTATATTGAATGACATTTTAGTTTATTGACCACAGCATGAAAATCCATATAATCATTTACTAGGGCAGCATAACCCCTCTTGCTCACCCTAACCTAATAAGTAGTGTCCTCACCTCCATTCACTTACTTTTACTTATGAAGCAGCATCCTCAACTCTGCTCGCTTACTATTACTTATCAAGCAGTGTCCCATCACTCACTTTCATTCTCCAACTCATTGGACTAAACATCCAACATCAATGTGGGAACAGAAGAAGGACAATCCTGCCCCTCTTCTCTGCCTAAACACCAAACCTATGAAATAACCACACAATCCCCAGTGGTCCTAAAAGAGGGATGGAGGGCAAGTAGCAAGTTCATGTCAAAATCTGATCCCTTACCCAGTTACACTCACACAAAACCAGTTAAGCCCCTCCTTGCACTTACCCTATTTCCAACAAGCCCTCCCTTCTCAATGTAACCCTTCCATCCCCCCACACTAACTTTCTTCCACTTACATCTTAGCTCCCATTACTATTCCTACCTGGCCCTCAACCGAAGATGTCCCTGGAAAAATTGGTTTGTTCCCAAACCGCATTTCATCTCAAAACACAGATTTTCTGGAAGGATCTGCTTACATGAGTAAACCATTAAGTAACAAGGAGAAGCTAATTTTGCCTTTCTACTGTGGGTGTGTATGTGTTTGAGTACCGTCCTGACAAGGAAAACAAAATTACATGTTCTTTTTATGTCTTATTCTTAACAGTTTACTGCAAGTTTTGTAGTAAAACAAATAACGACTGTTACACTTTTGACATTTCATGTAAATAGATTGTAATGCAACATGCATATTAAAAATTAGGTTATAATTAACATTAATATTTCTCACTATCTTTTTACAGGTCATTTGACACAAATCATAACTGAGAATGGAGTTTTATCAGTACGCCTCCCTGGTTATATATTTTTATTAAACAGACTGTGAAAGAAACACTATATTGTAATACTACAGTTATTAACAAACTGATACAGATATTTCCAGGCAATGGATATGGTAATATCTAACAGACAGGCTAAAATGGCATGTATTATTGTCCTTGCCCTTTCAGTAGGTAAGACAAGAAACAACAATGATAAAATAAAAAAAAAAATGTTTTTTTAAGTGTGTCTATGGACTGCATAGTTGGGTATCATATTATGAAAGGCTAGATATTATATGCATCATGGGTATCTTCTCTATAATCTTTGATTCACCCATAAATGCATATGCCTGTGTATTCATAATTACGTAATGCTCTTTTACTAGCTGTGTTTTTAACTAAAGGAAGATATATAAATAATAAGAAACACTGCATGTTGTGAAAACTGACTATGTTCTTTTTAAAGTCATCTTATGTCATCTTAGAGTCAGACTCCATATGCTGGAGTCTTTAATATTCCAAAGAACAAAACTATTACTTCACTGCATGTAAATAGCAGGGCATTTCTTTTCAACGAGGGAAAAAATCTTTGGTGCACAACAAGTTTTTAGGTATTTATGGGAAGTTGTTGTCAGCTTGGAAATGGTCATTTTTCAGATCATTGCTTAGAATATCACTTGCAGAAGAGACACCTGCTCTTCAGCTCTCTTTTAGACATTAAAGTGAAAACATTGCCTGTCACCTTGACAGCCTTCAGAATACAATTTTCTATATCAACAGCCACTGCTGTGGCAATAAAAATGCAAATACTTCAGCACTCTAAATCCCTCATTATGGAATCATGAAGAAGGTTATGTCTGTGTTTTATTTATTTATTTCCATTTCTGAAAGCAGCCATCTGCACCTTTAGTGATTACTTATTGAATAAAGCATAAAAGTTATTAGTTTAAAAAAGAAAGTAATTTAGTTCTTGAGTATTAAGAAGAACAACTTTTTTGACTGAATATCATCACTGTCAAGTTTTCAGTTATTTTTCTTGTAGAAGTAAAGCTCAATTTCTGATCATATTGCAGTGCATCAGCATAGGCTTTGTTAGTTATGGACCATGCTACTGTGGATTCTAAATATGGGAAGCAATTTGTCCAATAATACCACAATGCCAATATAGGTATTCAAGGCGGAGCACCACAGGGATGAATTATTGTTACAGCTAGCAATATGCAAAGCATTTTATTTTATTTTGTTCGTAATATCTGATTGCTGAAAACAGCTTTTCATCCATGTAAGTGTAGTATGAGGTCATTGTGTACACTATGAAAATCATTCAGACAGATTACAGTGAAACTGATAATTAGCATCACTTGTAGGAAATCCTTACTTGGCAGCTGCACAATTCCATTCAAATACAAGATTCCATCTACAGTCCTGGTCAAATGTGTTCTTAACGATTTATGCATACTTAGCCATGACTGTGGAGTATGTCACATTTATATATGTTATAATCTCATGGATCTAGGACATAAATTCACATGAAGTTACTTGCATATGGCTCAGAAGACTGTTAAGGAGCCTCATCCAATTTCCCAAATACTCCAGAGCAGTGCCATGTTAAATGACTTATTGAGTTACACAGTAGGCAAAGGGAAGCTAAGGGGCTCAAATCTTGGAGTTAGAAAAAGCCTGTTAGCAGCCCAAAGTTTTAATCCCCTGTGTGACTTTGCCACACAGACTGCCACTGGTGGTCTGCATCATGTGTCATTGTGCTGTGGGTAGTGTCAGTGGTGGTTGTGGTAAAAGCTTTTTCGTGAAGAACTCTGCTGCAGTATGCAGTGCTATTATGTGGTTATATACATAGCCATTTGTAAGATGTCCACTTGTACGTATCAATAGTGATGCTATTCTGTGTTTATATACATAGCCATTTGTAAGATGTCCACTTGTACGTATCAATAGCGATGCACTTCCCATTAATTCAGAGCAGGCCATCAGCCCTTCAGGCAGGACAGAACATTTTTTGGGCATTGTCACTGTGGGTAGCTTGCAACTGCTCTCCCATAATATATGCATATTGCAGAGACCTGTACCCCATCAATTTCTCCTTTGTTAATTGTGGCCATAGCTGTGGACTGTAGTTAATATACCTGCTGAGACTCTGGCCCATTCCAGATATATCACAGCATAAAACTGATAATGCAGGCTATGTGGGGATTTCATAAATTGTGGTAGCACATAATATGGAGGTTTTACATACCATGTTTATGAATAAATACTCACATAGCTCCATAGCTAGTGATTAGGCATATAGTGCAAGAGACCATTGATGAGTCTTGCCGAATATTGAATTGTCCTATAGCACTATGGGGTTAGATGACTTGCTCAAAGTGAACAAAATGAGAATGAGGGAGTCGGATGAAGGACTACAGTAAGCAGCTCATTAGCAGTGCCTAATCCAAATCCTCTACAATGTCAGTAGTATACGAACATTGGAAAGTAAGGATAATACCAGCCATGTGATCATAGAGACATAAAACGACACAATGAATCAGAAACCTAAGAATGAGCTCAAATCACCAGAGAGAGAAAGGGAGGAAATGTACTTCCAAAAATGTTTACTCTGAATGTCACAACTAGCACAACAGGCTTTTTCACAAAAGATTCATAAGAATTACAAATAAAATCATTCATTGTCATGTTTAAATATGCATAAGAATCATGTGATATCAAATTCCAAACATCATTGGCTACATTACCTAATTAAACCTCATTGATAATTCTTTAGCCATGAATTAATGCACCAATTAACATTCAAGCAGATGTAGTAGCACTTTAAAGTAATTAAATGCAAATAGAAAAATAAGAATAGTATAAATCAATAATTTATTAAATTACATTTTCTATTCATTTGTAATCAATTAGCTGTTTATATTTTAAAACTGGTTTTAAGCTTATCATTTGCCCTAGATATGACTCCGCTCTTAAAAATATAATCCATTTATACTCAGTGTGCCCTGTTCTAGTACACGTCACCATCTCTTCTACTTACTAAGATTAATTCAAGAGTCACAGATTTAAATAAATGATGTAAGTCTGTCTCTGCTATATGTTGTCTACAGAGCACTAGTACTTATTTGGCGTTTTATGCCAGAAATATGTATTTAGAGTTTCTGTTAATTTTTCCAAAATAAAATGCTGTGTAGCTTTGCCATCTAGCTATATACACAACATTAGTAGAGACAGAGTCTACATAACGATTACACCAAAAAAACATAGCAGTGATTGGGTGACTGAATTTATTTGTACATGTTTAAGTGTTTACAAAATTTACATTCATTGCAAGCATAAGTACCTTTCTTTTGCCTATATTATTGTTAACATAAAAATCCTACTGCTTACAGCAGAGAACTTGTTTAAGATTGAAGCTCCTTGAATGTTAATTTATGCATTTCATGGCTAATGAATTATTAAATAATATTAATTTTGTTTAGCAATGTAGACATTGAGTTTTACAATTTGATGTCACATGATTTTTATCTTTATTTAAACATGACCATGAGTGATTTTATTTGTAAACCTGATGAAGCTTTTGTGAAAACCTGCTGTGCTAGCTGTTAAATTCAAAATAAATGCTTTTGGAAGTACGTTTCCTCCCTCTCCATGGTGATTTTAGCTCTTCTTTTTAGACTATGACATAAAATGCCTAGCCATATGCACTTTAAAGTAAACACACTTAAATGATCTTGCAGCCCTTTATGAGTACTTAATAATGCTCACCTTGCAAATTGCATAGGCCATGCATGATAATCCTGGTGTGAATTTGAGTCTATCTATCCAGTCATCAACACTTGCCTTAAAGCTATGTAAAGTAGTCCATGCTTTGACCTGTGGAAACCTATTCCATAGTCTGAGAACTATGTTGAGTTAGGAACTCCAGACAGTCTTGTTTAATTGTTGGTGTAGATTTGATTTAGGTCTCTAGTACAGATGTTTGTAAAGCCACCTTTCTGAAGAAAAATAAGATAACATTAGATCAGGTATTTCTTGGCTGAAAAAAAGCATTTTTAGGTCACCTCAGAACAGATGGCACTACAGTGAGTACAGAAGTTATGCTCTTCTCTTGGACAATTGAAGGGTTTATAGCCTTTAATTTTTCTTGGTTAGGAATTGTTGAGCTTTTCCAGCTGATTGATATGCTTAGATTTGTACATAACAACGGCATAATAAAGGAGACATGGTATTTGATAATGTTTGTTGTAACGGAAGAGAAGAGAGGTAGTACAGCTTCTTTGGATATTTAGGATATTTCCCTGGAAATTAATGTAGTCATACAGAAAGATTGCTGGAATGCAGTAGAAACACATTGAATGAATACGTCTAATGTACGACCTTGTTGACTTGGGTCTCTTGAGGCAGTGTAGCAATTGCCTCATGTACACAGACAACCCTCTGCTAAAAACACACTCCAGTACACAGTGCAAGAGAAGTATTTACACCAAGAATCTAGAATCTATGCTCCTCTCACTCAAAACAATAACACAGAGAAGGTTGTTATCTCACCCACCACTACATATACACATAGTATGCATCAAACACGTAAATCAACAAATACAGAGGTTCTCTCAAAAAACTTACTGAAACACCAGAGACCTCCAAAACACAAGACTACTACAACTAACACAGTCCCCACAGCACCTGTGACACATAGCAACACCAGTGTCTCATCCAGTAAAGGGTAACACTCAAAAAACAAATGTTCTTGTCATTGGAAACTCAGTAGTGAGACACACAGATGTCCCACTCACCAGGCTGGACAAGGAGAAAGTCACAGTCAGCTGCCAGTCTAGTGCCAGGATTCATCAGATCATGCCTTCACTCAACTCTCTTAGCAACAAGTACCGTTATGACACTGTTATAATTCTAGTTCGTGTGAATGACTTCAGACATACCTCACTGGACTATATGAAAAGAGACATGGTTGAGCTTTCTGTGTATGTGTCCCAGGCAGGTATGTCCCTAGCCTTGAGCAGCATACTACCCTCAACTAGAGTGATGCCACAGTATAAACAAAAAAAATGATTGATTTCAATAATTGGCTCAGTTTTTGGTGTCATTCAAAGGGGATCCAATTCCTGTCAGCCTGGGAAGGCATGGTCGACAAACCTCACTGCTTTTCCAGAGACGGTTTGCACCTGGCACCTCTAGGGTTTTGGTTGCTGGCAAAGGCTCTTGCCTCCCCCATAGTGCCTTTTTTAGGCAAGGTTTCAAAAACAACAATACCGACATGAAATTAACCAGTCAGAAGAAAATAAGGGTCATGCTTCTAAATGGTAGGAGCTTAAACCAAAATGCATTCCCTGGAAGCACTTCTATCACTAGAAGATGTAGATGTCTGTGCAGTCACAGAAACCTAGTTCAAGGCCTCAGAGAGTACCCTGGCCTTGCAATGCTACAATGCTTTCCCCACCTTTAGACCACAAAATGAATGTGTGACAGAAAGGAGGCACTGTTTCAATCCATACTACAGATAAATTCACCTCCAGTCTCGTTAGACTGGACAACTCCATGGAGTAACTCCAGGTCCAGGTTATGGTGGTTAAGACCCCCATTCAAGTCATAGCCAGTTATAGATCTCCATGAAGCCTACTTGCTCAAAATGGAAACAATCCAAATTTTTCCAAACACACTGGTTATGGGGGATTTCAGTTATCCCCCCCATCAACTGAAAAACCTATCCTAGCCCTAACTCACTAGCACAAAAGTTCCTTGACTTTTTTTAATTCAAATGCCCTGGAACAAATTGTCCATAACCAACAAGGGGAACAAACATTCTGGATCTGGTCCTCACCAATATATCAAACAGATCCACTGCCACAACGGTCAGACACTCATAAGTTAAAACTGACCATAAATCAGTCACCTTGGAGCTGGCACTAACACCAGAACTCTCAAAGGGTGAAATCAGACTAAAAAACTTCACCAAAGCAAACTATACCATCCTAGGTGAAGGTATAAATGCATTCCAAGCCCTACCCCAAAATGAAAGTGGTAACTACACTGAAGCTTACACTAAAGCCTTGTACAATCACTTGCATAAATGTATAAACTCAGCCATACCAGAAAGAATCAAAGCAAGAGCTCTAAGTAAAAACAAGCTTCCATGGTGGGCATACAGCATCAACAAACTTTACAAAAATGCAAAATGTTGCTGTCCAAGAAAATAAAAGTGAGACTTCACCAATGGCAAAGCACCTTCCTCAGCCTCAACAGGCAAATAAGACAACTTGTCAAATCCTCCAAGGGCTTCTTTGAGAGAAACTTAGCAAGTACAGCCATGGGTAACCTTAACACCTTTTACAACTATGTTTGTAACTTAAAGGGTAGCTCCCAAGCATGTGCAGAACTAGTGGCCAATAGTATCACATGCACTGACCCCACAAAGATAGCAAACCTGCTAGCTGATTGGTTTGGTGAAAATTTCACTCCCTTTTCCCCTCTTAACTTACAACAAACCTCCCCCCGAACCCCCTCCCCACATACCTGAAGAGCAGGTCCTCAAAGCTTTGTCCAAGGCAAAAAACAAAGCTTCTCTGGGACCAGATGACCACCCCCCCCCAGGCTATCTTCTAAACAGGCTAAAATAAAACATGAACTAGCATCACCACTAAGCACCCTTTTCAGTCATAGGCTTTGTTTCTGCAGAATGGAGAACAGCAACAGTTATTTCCCTCAACAAAGGTGGCATAGCAACAGACCGAGGGAATTACAGACCCATAAGCCTGACCAGCCTCATCTGTAAGGCCATGGAGTATATCATTATAAATAAAGACATAAGTGACCTCCAAACTCTGTTTTCTACCCAAATCGGCTTTGTGAAGGGAAGATCCTGTCTGTTAAATATGGTGGATTTCCATGAAATGTGACCAAGGCCATTGATGAGGGCAAACATGTGCACACAGTGTATCTTGACCTGGCAAAGGCTTACAACACAATCCTACATTCAAATTATCAATAAACTTAGCAAACTGAATGTAAACACCTTTGTTGTAAGATGGATTGCAAACTGTCTCACAAACTGGACACATACTATCAAAGTGGGTGACTCTACATCAACCAGCAGACCTGTTATCAGTGGGGTGCCACAGGGTTCAGTGCTGGGCCACCTACTGTTTGGTATATACTTCTCAAAATTTCAAGTCAAAACTAATGGGTTGTGGCTGACCAAGATTGCAGACAACTGAAAACTAGGTGCAATCATTAAATCCCCAAATGATGTCAGTATACTTCAGGAGGGTCTCACGCAGACCACTAACTGGTGTATTAGTCACAGTCTCAAACTGAATGCAAAGAAATGCATCATCATTCCCTTCAGCACAAACAATGACCCCGGTCACTATCCAATCAACAACAAAACCCTAAGTACCTATGAAGTGGTAAGGGATATGGGATCACAAGTTGACCTGACCTTAACTTCAACCACCATGTGTCTAATGCAGTAAGGAAAGCTTTCTACGTAGCACACTTGATTAGTAAAAGCATCAGCTTGAAAGCAAAAGAAGTTTCAGCCCAATTTACTCGGCCCTTATCCGGGCCATAATTGAGTATAACTCCCCATTTGGTATGTACTGTACTAAGCACTTGCAGCAATTAGAGAGACCTCAGAGGTTTCTAACAAAGATGATCAAGGAGCTCCAGCATGTGCCTTACACAGACCAACTAAAGTCCCTGTCACTATACTCTGTATTATATAGACTTTTTAGTGGAGACTTATGTCTGACCTCAGAGCAATCCAAGACCCAAACTAATGAGCTACCCATTCCAGGGACGTAAATATGGCTTGCAACTTAAATGCTGGAGGGACAGATTTATCTCCCAGCAACTGCCATGTCTTTGGAACAATCCTGTGAAACAGAGCATCTCTATGACACTGTCCAAGAGGAACCTGGACGAGTGCCTGAGGCACCATAAATTTTTACTGATGACAGAGCTCACAACCGTCATGGACATGGGCAGTAATCACTAAATCCAATCTTGGGTATTGACCAGCATTTCCTTGGAATGACATTGGGATGAAACGGCTAGGCTTAAAATTACCTCCAGGTCAATTTGCTAGTAATCTCCTATGTTCCTATGATCCTATAAGATGGGAGCAGCTTTTGTGCCAAATGTGACCATACTGCACTCTTTTACTTTTCCGTATACCACATATGTGCATATTCCAGACCCCTTTACAGTTATTAGTGACCGAGCAGATGTCGTGGCCCAGCTTGCATTCATCAGCAAATGTAGTCAGTCACAGTTTGGAGTATTGGTTTAGGTATCTGCAAAATAAGTACAAAAGAAGACAGAACCCAGCACAAATCCATGTGGTACTCCACTGGTTTCATTCTTAACATTTAGTCAGGGTATCGACAACATTCACAACTTGGGAGCTGTTAGATAGCCAATTTACAATCTAATGGACAATGCAGGGGGTTACATTAAGATCATCTATGTTTTTCAATAATACTAGCATGATTATAGTGTCAAAAGCTTTGGTCAGTTCAAGATAAGCAGCATGCAGTGAGTGACTTTTGTTCACAGTCACTGTAACCTTTTCAGAGAGACATATTAGATTCCATAGACAGGGCCCAACCTTCACTAAACCACACTGATAATGGTCTAGATCAGGTAAGTTACCTGTGTCCTCTCTCTGCTAGGATATAATTCATTGTTTTGCAAATAAGTCTGGTGAGGCTGGTGGACCTATAACCACAGACAGGCCACCGGCCCACTCTTGTATAGGAGAATCACAGTGGCTGCTCTCCAAGCATCAGACATAAACTCTGTGGATAGGCTGAGGCTGAAAATTTTAATTAGAGGCTCTAATAGTATCTACTTACTACACATCAGAATGCAGACTAATATGTTGATAATTCCATGGAAATATTATTGTTAGTCTATGATGTGACCTCTTAGATTTGTTCCAAAGTTATTTTCAGTAGAACCTACATTTTGAGAGATACTGGGGCCAACAATGTGGGAAAACATGTTAAAGTTAGGACTAAATTTGCCTGCCAATATATAAGCTATATCCATGGAGTCAGAATGTATTTTATTATGGGTGAACTTAGCACATTGTAGGACATTATTTATTAATTTCCTGAAGTGAATAATTAGTTATTATACTTCTTACATGTTTTAATTGTGCTGTTACAATCCCTACTGGTATGTTTCAGTGTAGTCTTGAGGCAAGGGGTTGGGGATGTCTTACAATATCTCAGTATTTTTATTCTTTAGTTATACAAAAAACAGGTTTGGTTTATTTTTTAATTTACAATATAGAATTTCACATAGGCACTTACGCAAAATGATACATGTAACCTGCATTTGTTAGTTGGAACAATATGGCTTCATTAAATGGAAATAGACTTTTCGAATATTGAGGCTTTGTTTGAAAAGTACCAAGAAGCTATATCCATTACAGACCCAATTTTATATTATTGAATTAGAAATGGTAAGTGCAATAGTGTTTTATTAGCTGTCCATATGCTTGAATACATTTTACTATCCACATTTAAAAATAATATGGGACAATAATTTGATTTTAGAGAAGGATCCTTATCTGACTTTAACATAGAAATAACTAGAGATTGCTTTTGAGTGGATGAAATGTGGACTTGGGTGAATGCAGACAAAAATGCTTCCCACAAAAGACTGTCAGTTGGAGAAGGAAAAGTTAATAATTTATATACTTTAAATGGAAGACTGACACCACTGGGGGTCTCATTCTTCTTTAGGCATTTAATGGCAGCTAAAATTTCGAATTTGGATATCGGCTTTTTCCAGGTTCTTGGTTTGCTTGAAAGTCAACATTGATTATCCCGAAAAAAAAGGGGAGGTCTGTCTGTTGAAGAGAAGTCTCCCTTCAATGAGTACTGATACATAGCTCAATAGTAGCCTTTAAATTTAGATGCATGTTATTTAAAAAAGTAGAGTTAGCATAGTTCTTACCTGCTATGATATTTAATGCAGTGGTTCTCCTCTGGGTTCTTCTACATCACCTAGCTAATCTTGAGCATACTTGGGGTAAAAACTTCATAATATAGGAGGTGCAAGTTATCTATTACTATTTCACTTTATCGTTAATAATCTCCTGAATTGTTGCTTTAATTTAAGCCATAGTGTTTGGAATATCAGAATTTGATGAGATGGTCCTTCTTCGTAAAACAGCTGACTGATGTTCCTCCAGTAACTACAGCTTCTTCCATTTCAGTCTAAGACCATCTGCCCTTGCCCTCAGTTTAACATAAAAGACAGCCTTCAAAGTATTCCAGAAGATGGAAGGTGAATGCTCACCTGAAGAGTGTGCAGGCATGTGTTCTTTTGTCATTAGAAGTTTAATTCAACTTGGATCTGTGTGTAATATGGACAAAGTTTCTATAATCTAGGTGGAAAGGGTTCCCAAGCAGAAAACTTAAGTTCCACTGCCTTGTGGTTAGAATATGGGCAGAGGACAGCTTGCATTGAGAGAGTGAAAGAGTCTGCAACATGAACTTAAATCAGGATTGGTCATGCAGCAGCCTTTCCTTCACCTGATAGGTTCATAGGTTTATAGGTGGTTATTTGGCTGTAGGGCCAAGAGCCATTTTAAGCCTAGGTAGTAGGACATAATAGAGTTGACTACATAGATTTTATCTATTCTAATAGAGCTACCATGCTGATGGGAATAATAAGTATGACACTATACCAAAAATGTTTTATTTAGTCCAGCATTTATAGGAGCCCTCTACGGAACTGCAGGATGATCTGTGCAGATTGCTATAGGATGACAACCTGGGCAGTAAAGGCAGGGGAGCTGAGGAAGCTAGATGTGATGGAGATGAAGTGCTTGAAATGGGTAGTAGGATGCATGCTGTGGGATAGATTAAGAAATGAGGACATAAGAGCAGAAGCTGAAGTAGCTCCAATTGCATAAAAAGGTCAAAAAACAAGAAATTACTGTGGTTCAGGCACATGTTAAGAAAAGCAGAATACAATCTTGTGAAGAAGATTGAGGACAGACAGGAAGAAGGCAAAGTGAAATGAGGGTGTCCATGCAAGATGTGGATGGATTGTGTGAGAGAAGACCTATGACAGTTGGGCATGAGTGTGGAAGAAGGTAAGAGAGTGGCAATGAATATATATAGAGAGATGGCAACCGTTGACATGACACCCCAAACCCCATGTAGAAAAAAATGGGAAAAAGGGGGATTGATGATAATAATAAAGATGGTGATGATGATGTAGGTTTGCATAAATCAAACTTTCACAGGTTGCCACTTTTTATTAGGGACATAGGTGCCAAACTAGGGGTAAGTATGTCACTTCCCATCCATTGAGCCAAGTTATATTTCATTAGGATGAGGGATGAGCTTTGCTTCACATTGATGGGAAGCCTGCTTGAGAGAAGGAGTAATTTTTGAGATACATATCTTGTCCCTCAAACATGTCTTTTTTCTCTGTTAGATGAGATTTTGGTCCATACAACAGGTACATCTGATGATGTTTTTTTTTCCAGATCTGCAACAAATCCATTATTTTTAATTTCTCCAAACTCTTTTGAGTTTCTAATACCATGATGGGAAAGGACCCCATTCTTAAGTCAAAGTATGATTAAAGTTTGTGAAGTTAGTATTCTTTCAGTCTTTGATGTCAGCCAAAAGTGCTCTTTGTAGCACCTGCAATGTGCCCAGTAATGACTCCTTCTGCAATTTGAATGGAGTTACATGTACTGGTAACATATCTAAATATGATTGAGCAATTTGGAACTGTCTGGGTATTTTCGTCCACATTGCTCTCATTTCTGCCTGGAAATCTTGAAATATTATGATGCTGTGTCTCTCTGTACACAAAGCACTGTAGTTACAGTGTGGTGATTTCAATGATCAATGTTACTTTTGTCTTCTTTTCATGGACCACTATATCTGATTTTCTAGTGTCGGTCTTTTGAACTGTTGATAATGGCTGATCCCATGTTATGTAGACATCATTACATTCTGTGATGCTTTAATGCTCATGTTTCCAGTGTTTTTCAGCTACTTCAGTATTATAATGTTTGTACAATCCCCAGTGCAACAGTCTTGCCACATTATTATGCCTTTCAGTATGCAATCCTTCTGCTATTAGTGTGTCACAACCAGCAACAAGGGGTGTGACTGTTTCCAATTCTGTTTTACAAAACCTACAGTCATTGGTTTCTTCCACATATTCAATGGACTTTGTAAACCAATGTGTAAATAGCCCAATATCTTGGGCCGCCAATATTAACCTTTCATCTTTTGGTTTGAATTCACCTCTCCTTAACCATTCCTGCATTTAATCCTGATCAACATGAGGTCCTTCCAGACGTTTTCTATACCTGCAACTATATTTATGCATTTTCGACATTTCTTGCCTTCTTATTTGATCCTTCACCTTATATTCTTTCTTTTGTTTTTTGGCACATTCAGTTGCTGCCTGATTTTTATCTTAGGTTCATAGGTTCATAGGTTCATATACTATCTGCTCTGCCCGAGGGCATTACAAAGCCTAGCCCTTTGTGGCTTAAGCTTCGCACCCCCTAAGTATGGGGAACTATACCCATTATTTTATCCATTGGTCAAGATTTCTCTTAGGTGAAGCACAATCATTGGTCTGATGAGTTCTGTTTTGATTTCCAATCCTGCTTAACACTGATGTGCTTCTGTTAGACTAAGCAGGGAAGTCATCTTAGATTTATTCTCCTCAAGTTTCAAAACTTTTACAAAATGTTGGTCTTGTGAGGTCAGCAGATATGTGTTCAGTCCCACGATTGCAGATCTATACATGTAATCAATTGCAAGGAGTCCCATACCTCCTTTGTAACAGGGAATATATAATCTTGGTATGCACTGATTTTTATAAGTCATTTGGTGAGCATGAAGCATCCTTCTTGTTGTACTGTGTAATCTAGCCAACATGTTTTAGGACAAGTCAAGTTAGGACAAGAACAGCAAATTGGTTTATAGCTTGAATTTTCTTCCTAGATGTCAAGTCTGTTTTCAGGATTAGTTTAAGTCTTCTAAAATATACCTTACTAAGTTTTATTTGCCTTTCTTTATGTTTTATTGCTGATCTTTCATCAGTTCCCAAATATTTATACACTCCCTTGGCTCAAGTTCTTTTATATCACATTCTTGTCCCAAACTGATGTTTTCTTTGTGCAGCAGTTTTCCTGCTTTAAAGGTTGCTTTTGCACATTTATCAAGACCTAATGACATCCTTCTATCATCTGAAAAAGTTTTGACTACCTGCAGTTGTGCTTTCAGTTCCTCATCTGATGAGCTATACAGTTTTAAATCATCAACAAAGTGAAGATTAGAGGTCTTTGCACTTTGTTGTTTCCTAGGAGCCAAATTATAGCCATGGCCTACTCTGTTAAGTAGACAGCTTAATGGGTTAAGGGCAAGACAGAATAGCAGCAGTTACAGGGAGTCAATCTGGAATATCCCCCTTTGAATTTTTATCCCTAGAATAAACATTTTTCCTTTATCATGGCTTACTTGCAAAGTGGTCTGCCACCATTTCATGTTCACTGCAATGAAGTTGATCAGTGTAGGGTGTATCTTATACATTTTAAGGACTCTTTTATCCATGAATGTGGGATACTATCAAATGCTTTTTTGTAGTTGATCCATTCCAAACTTAGATTCTTCCTCATTTTATGGTTCTCCATTATGACTTTATTTAGCAACAGATGATCCTTTGTTCCATATGACTTTCTTTTATTACCCTTTTGTTCTATTGCCATGATTGAAATTTCTTCTAAATGACTATAAACTCTGTGTGCATCAATTCCACTGTATAGTTTCAAATAGTCAGAAGGCAAGTTATTGGTCTATAATTTTTAGTATTACTTGCAGATTCACTCTTAGTAGGAGCATTATTTTTCCAGGTGTTAACCAGGTTGGTATCTGTTTGGGGCATGTATATAAATAGTTCTTACTTATGCCTACATCTTTGTGCAAAGATGTCAATACTTTTAACCAGAAGTTAGGTACTGCATCTAGGCCTAGGGTTTTCCAATTGGATGCTGTCATTAACTTTATCTCAATCTCTTTGGATGATACTTCATCCCATTTCATATCCTGTGCCTTTGAACTTCTTATTCTTTCTTTTACTTCTTCTATCCATTTAGCATCATTATTATGTTCCACAGAATCTCCATAGATATTTCTCTAAAAATCTATTTCTTCTTTTTTGGGTGGTCTTTCAATTCCTTTTTCCTTATTTACAAATTGTCTATAGAACTTTTTGGGGTCATCAGTAAATTGCTTATTTTCTACTTTTTTCTCCCCTTCCTTTCCCTTACTACATTGTGTTCTTGCAGTAGAATTCTATATATTATTAATTTAGCTGCCCAGTAATATATCTTGTTTAATTCTATTATATCACATGGATCTCTGTGGACAGTCCTAATTACTGTGTTCATTTCTTTTATCAACCTTCTGAATTTTTTGGTTTTATTGACCTTCTGCAGTCTATTTCTTTCATTGATCTTATTATGTCTATCTCTATTAAATCAAGCAAGTCTTCTCTTAGCTCATTTTCTTCTAAACTATTTTTGTTCTCAATTTCCAGCAAGCATTCGATAAAGAATTCTATGGCATCTTCATTTGGCTCATACTCTTCAATCCCATCCTATGTCATCCATGGCTGTCATATGGGAACTCACTGGCCTATCACTCCTCAACATTATCTGCATCAGCGTTGCCACAGTTTCCTGTTCCTTCCCTTGGTTTCCAGCTTCAAGTGGATGTTTACACTGGTTTGCCATTGAATTCTCCAAAATATCTTCATATGACAATTGACCAGTTGCAAGTTTTCTGCACTGAATCCTTCACTTTGCAGATATCCATAAGCTCAGTTTCTATTTCTTTTAACTTCTCCATTACTAATCTTCTCACTGTGGGATTAGTGGATGCCTTGTAGGCCAGACATAAATTGCATTGCAGAAGTGTGTAGAAGACTGAGTACAGAAATAGGACCTTGAGACAGTTCACATAGGACTTGTTGTTTACTCTCTTTATTCTTTTTGTGAGGAAGTGCCTGGTGAGGTACATGCAGAAGGATAAGTGTACTTAATGACTATCTGATGAGAGCCGAGTGCAGTGGAGCAATGACCTCCTTAGACCTGTATAAGTTATGCAGTGTAGAATGAGTTCATCTCCATAATAGACATGTAGTGGACAAAGTTAGGTCACGGTCAGCATGTTCTACCAGATGCCTAACCACTGGATCTAGGGGTATTATCCACAGAAAAAAAAAATGTTCTTACTCTGGTTTTTAGGTGTTTTGACTTTCAGTCTTTATAGATCTTTCTGTTGCATTTCAGTTAATTTGTCTTTCAGTTATATACAGACAGATAGATAGACTGATAGACATTCAGATAGATAGATAGATAGATAGATAGATAGATAGATAGATTGATAGAGAGATTGAGAGATATTTGATATTTCTCAAATGCCTTTTTCATTGAATTTTGAATTGGCTGGCTTATTGCTCAATTCACATTTAATTGAAAAGGTAGCATTGTGGACTTGGTGTAAGATTATCTCACAAAAGAGTTTAAGAGGTTATCCCTGTCAAGCACACTTGGAGTTGGTTTAAATAAATAGTATGTGGTGTGGGAGAAGCAGCCCCACACATCAGGGAAGCCCCCTGCCAGAAAGTTCTTTTTTATAAGTCAACTGTTCTTTTTCACCCGTTTTTACTGTTCTTCAGTTTGATGCTAAAAATTTGTTGATGCAGTTTTCTTTCAATCTGTGCAAATAGAGCCATACATACATGTGTGTGTGTTTGATGAATACACTGATGTAGCTAGAAAATTCCATTTTGTACTCACAAACTCATTTTACTACCCCACACCCTACCTGGCATTTCAAACAAATGGACACATCTTTTGAAAGTTGACCTTTGCAGTTAATAAATGTCCATATCATTTTCAGTGGTTAATTAAGACTATTAAAGATATTGTTCTTAGATTTGCAATCATCTCTGCAAGTTATGTACTTGTTGTCTGAGGCATTACTTTACACAGCTGTAAAAATAATATTGCCAGAAAATACTTTACAATGTTTCTGAGTGATGCAAAGAAAAAATGTACTCTGCAGAGTACAAAGTGTATATATATATATATATATATATATATATATATATATATATATATATATATGTATATATATTTATTTATAGATAGAGAGAAAGAGAGAGACTATACCTTTGTTTATACTATTTTGTCATGTTTATTGCTACCAAAACTGTGCTCTTGTGTGAGTATTTAAATGTTTTTTACGAGGCCATATTGGAATTACTAGGCATAACAAATATATATTTATTTTCATCTAGTGAGCAAAGGCCAGTAGCATTCACTGCTTTTGTTCTGCCTTCATTTTTCCTTCCTTTAAAATTTTTGTTTATCCCCCCACCCATGTCATTTTTTTATTTCTCTGCATTCTTGTTTTCCATCTGAGTGAGGCTTGGAATTTACAGTAAAACACAGCATCCAGCACATAAGACTATGATGGAATATTTCCACCTGTCTTTAATTTAGTAGAAGGGCATTAGCTGAAGAGCATGACCTGGTTTAATGGATTGCCTGGCTAATATACACTGAAAGGATTGGGACAGTGGGAATAGATTCTAATAGTGCTGTCAGGCTTTGATGTGAGGAAGGGGCTTAAGGGTTTGAAACACTTCACTACAAAACAGCTTCTTTTCCTCTTCACTCACCAAAATACCAGCATTATAAATTTTGTTTGACTTTTTTTAATGGATTCTGCTTGAGGATGTTTCTCATCCTTACAAAAAAAAATCAAAGGATGAAGCTTTTCATAGCTTCATAGCTGAATGGAAAATAGGAAATGGTGAGGACACACAAAAAAAACAGTTCTGAATTTATTATAATGTGAATTTACCAGGAAAGTCATGTCATACATGCATTTGGCATGTCTATATATTTTTATATTAATTATTTTATATCTGCTAGTATGACAATACTCATGATAATCACATGCTTATTCACTTCTCTTATTTTTCCTGTGTTTAATGACACCTGATTATACTAGAAAGAAAATAGGCATTTTTTTTTATAATACTGCAAGTTCAGTAATATTACAAATGTGAAAATCCCCAATGAAGTTTCAAAAATTAAAAGAAAAGAAAGTTTTTTTTTTTCAGTGACAGGGTCAGTTTGTGGTATATATTCCTGGAATATACTGTATGTACTATTTCAAAACAAATAACAGGCTCTGATGACTTAATAATTAACTGTTGAATGCCTGTCCATGCTTTACTATTCCTTTTCATCTTCACACGTCTTTACTGTCTGTAACAAGGACGGCTTTAGTGTCTGTTACATTTCTTCTCTTTTTTAACTGTTTCTGTCCTCAATGCTTCAGACATTCTTCAAACTGCATATTATTAATTTGTTCTTCTGACTTCTGTCTGTGTAATTGCAGCTCTTCCATCAACGTTAAAGACCATGTGTAAGTTTTTTGTTATCATTTCTTTTTGCTGCAATTCTGTCCTCATGGGTTCATAGGTGTGTACTGGGCTAACTACCTTTGTTTGCCATTTTAAGCCTTGCCAGATTCCCTTTATGTAGTCAAAATAACTTATTCATGTGTTTATACATTGGTCTTACCCATCCCATGGTTGATATTTATATATTACCCCAATGAGAATAACTGGGATCATGCCGTAGATAATTTGAGGGTGCACACACATGGGATAAAGAATTTCGGAGCTACATCTGTACATCAATAGTAAAAGGAACAATTCTGGGGTGAATTTTCAGTTTCCCATCCATAGATCTATGTTGTGCTTGAAAATGGACAAAGATGAACTTTGTTTTATGTGGATCTAGAGTCTGTTCCATAGCAGCAGTATCTTCTGAGAAATATACCTGTCCTTCCATACTGTTAAATTGATGTTGCAGAAGAGGTTTAGTTCCCTAGACCAAGTGTTTCTGATGCCATGTGACTTGCTGATGTGCAGTATATCCTTCAGTTCTGGGTTGGAGAATGCCTTGACGCCAGGCACAGGTCACCTAATAGCAGTCTGTAGGATAGCAAGTATAGTGACAGGACTTTTGAGTCGGTCAGTCTTATTATGTAAAGTGGCCTTTTTAATTCTAGAATAGACAGTATTTACTTAAGTTACTATCGTGGATCTGTACTTTTTAAGTATAGTAAATCTGGATTTGTATTTTGTATTTACAGTAGTCTGAGTAGCTGTTCAATTGCGTCATGATTCCTTGTCACATGACCTAAAATTCTGATAATGTAATTGTTAGCATAATGAGTTTGACAGTTTGCATAAGTAGATTTCAGCCTTTAAATGCAACACAGTGAGTCCATCCATCAGTCAGACAATCATACCTCTCAAGTTCCTCATTATGAGTCTTAAAATTTCAATGTTCCTTGCAGTTCCACATTGAAAGGATCTGTTACTTATTCACTTTTAGGAATGTTATGTATTATTTATTTTATTTATTTTACATTTGTTTACTGGGAAAGTCCAACTAGACACAGGTCCTTTTTAGCTGAGGCCTGGGAAGAAAAGTTCCAGTTATTAAAAATGCAAAAGTTGCAAATGATTATTAAACACATGACAGATTACAAGAGGTGTTCGCAGGCAATAGTAACATAATGATGGATCATGCAGTTGTTTGGTTGTAGTCATATACATAACAATTTGATAATGATGGAACACACAATTCTTTCACAGACATTTACATCACAGACACATGATGATAGAACCTACTATTCATTAGCAATTGGCATTTACATCACACATCATTCTTGAGTATTGCCAGTCTAGAGAGATGGAAGATTAATTTCCATGCAGATGCGTTCAAATCCTGGTATACTATCCCATTCAAAGAGCAATATGTAGTTAATGAGGCTGTAATAAAGTCCTATCCAGGACAGTTACAAAAACAGAGCCATTTGCTTTTCAAATGTAATTTTAGGAGGTTTTTAAATTGTAACATTGAGCAGCTGGTGGTTATTGGGGTTAGGAGTGTTTCCATATTTTAGGAATGAAGTATGAGAAGAGTGATTTTAACTGATATCCATAGTAAATAGTATGAATTATATTTAGTCATAAAAGTAACCTTTTATATGCATAATTTAGCATATTTTAACCATTTTGCAAGCTTTTTAGTCAAAGTTGTTAGCATGCTGTTAATAATTGTTCTGCATTTTGCCCATTTGTTCCACAATATCAGAGGTTGTGTTCCCCATTTTGTAGTTGGAAGACTGAGAGCTATGCACACACTAAATCCATAAATAAATGCAGTTATATTCAAACATAAGCAAATTAAATCAGAATAAGATTCCTTGTTTAGTGTATAATGTTTACAGTATAGCAACCCAAATGTAACAACTGCCATCATCTTACTTTCATTTCCACAGATGGACACAATATTCCACAGGTATTCCTTTCAGCACTAACCCCTTCAATGGGTAACAAAAACACATTTATTTTAGAATTACCATTGACATGTTTTGTATATCCTGACCTTTATTCCTAAAAGTGATTAGCTCATTGAATATCTGTATTACTGTTACATCTGTGCTATTATACAGTTTGACAATCATTATATGCTTTACAAGGAATCTTACTTTGTTCTAATTTAGTTTTATTTGACTGCATGTATTTGTTAATTTATTGTCTGATTGAGTGGTTGTGTTTGATTTATGTGCTGAAATCTGTTAAAGACTACAAAAACACCTACCTACTACAAACTGTTTGTGTTAACAATTTTAGGTCACATGTCATGGAATTGGCAAGTTACTGGACAGCTGCTCTGCCTGCAGTAACTACAGACACATATTTACTATACTTAATAAGCATAATTCCATTGCTAAAGTAAAAAAAAAATATTTATTTTACAATCAGAAAGCCCACTTTACTAAATTAGACCATAATTGCCAAAAAAAAAAGAGAGAGAAAAACTATGCATGTACACAATCTTTTAAGTGTGCTTTCTGTTTTAATTTTATTTCACTGTATAGAAATGATTTCTTTAAGCCACAAACACTGCTAATCTAAATAATCCAGCAGTGACATACATGTTTGTGTCTTGCCTAATAACAAGCTGGTTAACTGGAAATAGCATGACTTTTGTGGTGACTAGGAGGTTATTTATTATATTTTATTTTATTTTTGGTGCAAGTATACTGAGCTGTATGTACTACTTTCAAACATATCCCTGTTTTAGTGGACACATTGGAAATACAAAGCAGGCCCAAGCCATATAACAAGAAAGAAATTTAATCAAGGTAAAAATAGTACTTAATTAATACGTCTTATGTTTGTTTGTGTCTTTCGGCTTTCCCGGTTAGGGGTCGCCACAGCGGAACTCTGGTCCGCTAATGATTGGTAGTTCATTTTTACATGCCGTGTTACCAGTCTTGATGCACAACCTTCAATGAAGGTACGTCCATTCATGCATGTCTCCACGCAGAAGACGCTCTATGTGAGAATCGAACCGGACAGCGTCTTACTGTGAGGCGACAACGCTACCGCAGCACCACCACCGCGGGTTAATACATCTTATAAAAATAATAATAATTCTTTAGTAACATATAAAAGGCAATGCAAGGGTCTGGTTTTATGTTTTTTAATGACTACCTAAAAGTACATTGTTATCACCACCGTATCACTTTCTAACCACCTTGGCTTGCTGAGGGTTGCAGAGGTGGGAAGCTGAAAACATTAGTTCGCACTTTCTTATCCCCTGTAACATTCTACAAATCATTTAATGGTATCCTCAGGCATATGCAGATACTGAGCCAGGCTCAGTATATATTTTTTTCAATGTGCCATCTCATTTGGCTCTGTCTATTTCATCTGCTGTGGATGGTATTCTGGAGGGCACATCTTCACAAGGTGACAAAACCAACTCAACTAACTCCTCATAGAATCAAGAAATAGTAATCATTCCCTGAGTTTTTCCCAGATTTCTATGCTCCTCACTGTGCTATAGTTAGCTCATCTACCTTGTAAAGGAGTACCAGTCCTTCCATTATAGCCATGAACTCATCCTTTTAGTCATGTGATGAAACTAACTCAGTTCTTTATAACTTTAACACTTCCTTGGAAGAAATTCCTCAGGCTAAATACTGGTACATCACCAGGACCAGAGGCAATTCACAAAGCTGTAACTGAATTAGTTAAATATCCAATGGTGCTATGAACATCACAAATGATTTACCTGTATGAGATTCTACCAAGCAAAACCATGATGTGTAACTGTCTAAGTTACTGGGTAGACAGAGGTAGAAAATTCTGAAACTCAACAAGAGCAAAATGCCAGATCTGTGACTATTAGCTCAAGTACAGAGATCATATTCTAACTTTTGAAGGTTTTATCCACATGTTTAGACAGTTAATGTGACTGTTAATATGCAGAAAACACAAGGCAAATCTGTGCTTATGTGATTTCCAAGAATGGTTCGCTGTCTTTCAGAGTTTCTTATTTAATTAACACATTTAACAACACTGCTTAGAAAGTAGCTGTATCACAATGCCAACTGTATTTTATTGCCTCGTGGAAAAGAAAGGAGCCTTGAAATGTTTAAAAAGGTTGTTACACTTCAGGCTTACGTTATTCAGTTTGTTTTGGATGTAGTTCTGTAACAAGACAGTAAATCAGATGCATATGGCTCCAAAGCCTTAAGAGAAATACAAATGAAATGGACAGACATGCAAGAAACAATGGGGATTGTTTATCCTTTAAATTCCATGGCTGTACCATTGGCAAATTTGTTAGTGTAGTATATATATATGATCACAAGCCTCTGAAGGGTTTTTGCATAAAATCTTTGTATATCTCTCCAGATATGCTACAAACAATGCAAATAAATCTGCAAAAATATGGTCTCCAAGTTAATTATAAACTAAAGAAACAAATGTATTCATCTGATATACTTAATAGAGCTTATTTGCATAAGGGCAAAGAGGATGTACTGAAACATGATTTGAAAGTGCTCTTCCAATTTTCACAGATGCCCATGTCTAAAGAGAAGTTAACTATTCTTATGAAATATAAAAGGGAAAATTCAGAAATGAAAGAGATGAAGGAAGTATGTATGGCTTGGTAGAATAGATGCCTTCATTACATTAACATGATGAGGGAATCCATTTTTCAGAAAATGCAAGAATCGTATAGATGCATTTAAATACAAAGGTTCATAGGTTTATAGGTTCATAGGAGGTTATGTGACTAATGGCCCCAGAGCCTTTACAATTGTAACTATGTTATACCCTTATTCCTAACTGACCATGGTTAGAGTGTCTTTATTTGCAGGCGTGTCTATGATCAGCACCTACTGCCCCTGTCCATTAGGGACAAAGGTGCCAGCCCCAGGGAGAATTTACAGTTGCGCTTAAATGGGGTCATTGAAGAGCTCTGTTTCATGTGAATTGGGAGTTTATTCCAGAGGAGCAGCAATTTCTGGGAGACATATCTGTTTCTCCAGCATGTTCTGTTGGTGTCACAAGCTAGGTTGAGATCTCTTGAGCAAGTGACTCTTGTTTCATTTGATTTGCTGGTGTGCAGCATTTCCATTAGGGCAGGGTCAGAAACTGTGCTGTAGACAAGACACAAGTTGCATTTCAGCAGCTTGTAAGATACAGAGTACAGTGACAGGGCTTTCTATACAGGCCATTTTTTGGGGCCCTGAATTTTCTTGCTGAGAAATCTCTGTGATCTCTCCAGCTCCTGCAGGTTTCTGGTGAGGTACATGGAAAAGAGAGCATTGTACTCTGTTAGTGGTTGGACGTAGGTCGGGTACAGAGGAGTTATAACATCCTTAGTCTTGGATACAATGCCCTTACTTATGATGAGCAATATAGAAGGCTTTCCTTATCACTGTGGACACTTGGTGATTGAAGTTTAGGTTGCTATCAACCTGTGTTCCCAAATTTTGCACCACTCTGTTTGAGCTTAGGGAGATGCTGTCAACACTGTAATTTTCAGGGACTTCCTCTTTGCTGAAGGGGATAATAATGTGCTTTTTTGTATTTAGTTTTAGTCCATGACTTTGGCATCAATCATTTGTCTGTATTAATCCCTTTTGTAATATGTTATCATTGTTGGGGAACTCAATGATTGTGCCCAGTTTGCAATCAAAAGTGAACTTGGTAAGCCACAGGCCATCTACTTTCACCTGGACTTCAGAGAAATGATTCAAACAATGGAAGGCCCAGCACAGATCCTTGTGGCACACCACTGGTAACTGGTCTACTGGTAGAGGTGGACTTCCCAATTTTGACAGTATGCTTTCTGTTGGTGAGGCAATTGGCTAACCATCTAGTGACGTATGGGTTAATCCCCAGCTAGGAGTCATTCTCAGTGATAGCAGAGTAGAAGATTGTATCGAAGGCTTTGGCCAAGTCAAGATAGGCAGTACAAACTGTTTTGCCTTCATTAAGGGCTTTGGTGACATTTATTTATTAATTTATTTATTTATTTATTTATTTATTTATTTCAGTTTGATTACCGGGGAAGTCCACTGGGCTAATGGGCCCATTTTCAGTGGAGGCCCGGGGGGAAAAGCTCCAAAACAAACAAACAAATCAATACATTTATATATACAGATTACAAAAATAATTTCAAAGTACATGCTAATCCATGTTCAAATTCTGAATTACAATGATAATTCGAGTAAACAAGTAAAGTCAAAGTCACTCTAAGAAACAAGTATCAGGTGGTCGTAACAGAAGAAAAACAACAATTCCACTTTTGTTTTGAGAGAAAGGCAATACTTGGGATAATACTGTTTTTTTTTTTTTTTTGTACTGTTCACTAAGTGTATTATAGAAAGGAGAACAGGTGCCGAATAGAAGGAGGTTAGTCTGGGGCAAATGGAGTAGAAAGTTTAGGTATTAAAGGCAGAGGAGTGCAGTTGCAAATTCTGTTATGAAAGAAGTAGGAATGAAACAGAGTTTTGAAGTTGTTTTGGTTGGTACTGGTCCTAAGTGAAAATGGCAGGGCATTCCATTTCTTAGCAAGTGTAAAGGATAAGAGAAGCTGGCCAGCAGGGCGTTGGGGTTTTTGAACTGTGATCAGGTTGTGTTGTGAAGATCTAAGTGGTCGAGAGGGGGTATAAGGGAGCAGGAGATTTGTAAGGGCTGGGCAGTTTGAAGGGTATAGTAGTAGCTTGAAGGCTGTAGTGAGTTGGAGGAGGTTAAGTTGATTAGGAAGTTCGAGCCAGTTTAGGGTGAGAAGGGAGGAGCAGTGATGGGAAGAGGATTTTGCATTAGTGGCAAATCTGGCGATTTTGTTGTAGCATAGCTCAAGTTTGGATGTAAGAGAGGATGAGAGATTAGTTAGCAGGGGGGCACCGTATAGGAGGGAAGGAAGGAGGAAGGTAGAAGCAAGGGTTAGTCTAGAGTGAGGAGAGAGGAAGTGGTTGTTTCTATACAATAGACCTAGTTTTATGTGAGTTTTTTTGATATTCAGTTGGATATGTGTATTAAATTTTAGTCGATCGTCGATAGTAACACCAAAAAGTTTGGAGGAGGATATAGTTTCGATAGAGGAGTTATTAAGGCTAGTGATTAGGAATGACTGTTTGTCGAGAGAGGAGGATTTAGAGGGAGAGAAAAGGAGTATCTTAGTTTTGTTGGCATTTAGGGAGAGGTGGTTTTGTAGCATCCACTTTTCAGTGGTAGAGAAGGCACTTTGGGTTAGGGCTTGGAGGTCAGTTAGGTTAGAGGCAGAGCAGATTAACGTTGAATGATCAGCGCATTGAACGATTTTAGTGTTGGGGATGGCCTTGTAGAAGTCATTTATGAAGATATTAAATAGTAGTGGACTGAGTATGGAACCTTGAGGTACTCCGGTAGGAGTAGGAAGAAAAGAGGAGGTAGCTTGGCCCCATTTCACTGCTTGAGATCTGTTAGAGAGGTAGCTGGAAAACCAGGAAAGGGATTGTGAGGAAAGGTTGAGATTTGATAAGTGGTTTAGGAGGTGTGTATGTGAGATGGTATCAAAAGCTATGGATAAATCTAGAAGGACAGTGGATACTATATTACCAGCGTCACGGGCAGAGTTAACTGAGTGTAGGAAGGAGAGAAGGGCAGTGTTAGTACTATGTCCAGGGCGGAAGCCGTGTTGGGTAGGAGAGAGAAGCTGGTACTTGGTGAGGAAAGGCAGGAGTTGTAGGTGGATACATTTTTCTAGGATTTTAGATATAGGGGAGAGAATGGCAATAGGGCGGAAGTTTGTGACTGAACAGTTTTTGCCACCTTTGTGGAGAGGTAGAATGTATGCAGAATGCCAAAGTTTAGGTACGAAAGATTCAAGTAAACACCTGTTGATTAGGATGCTGATGGGAAGAGCAATAGCATCGTGGGCAATTTTTAGGAGGGCAGATGGGATGTTATCTGGGGCATTAGAGCAGGGCTTTAATTTAAGAAGGAGTTTTTTTATTTGGTTGATAGATACAGGTTTTAGTCTGAAAGAGGGTGGTTGAGAACTGTTTGAGGAAGATTGAGTAGAGGCAGGAGATATATGATTGTTGGGAAAAGTTTTAGTTAGCTCGACAATGGAGGATGTGAAGAAGGAGTTAAATAGAGAGGCTATTTCAAGGTCGGTTTTGTTGGTATCTGGACAGGGGTTGTTTTTAGTACCAGGTCTGAGGAGAGAGTTGATGGAATTCCAGAATTGTTTGGGGTTTCTAGCATGGTTTTCTTGAAGTTGAATGTAATAAGATTTTTTGTCTTTAATGATTTGTTTCATGCAAAGGTTTCTTAGCTGCTTGTATTTAAGGAGTGATTCAGGTTGTTTATGTTTATTGTAGGTTTTCCAGGTTTTATCTCCAAGGAGCATTAACTTTTTAGTATCTTTGGTGAGCCAGGGGGAGGTTTTAGCTTTAAGTCTTATAGTTCTGGTAGGGGCTAGGGAGTTAAGGACTGTTAAGAATGTAGAATTGAAATGGAGGATGACTTCGTCTAGTGGTAGAAGTTTTAAAGGGTTCCAATTGATTTGTTTAAGTGAGTCAGAGAAGGAAGTGGGGTTGAAGTTTGAGAGGTTTTGAGTGTGAGTGTAGAGGTGGGAGTGGGGGGGGAGGAAGTAGCTCGTATGGCAAATGCAGGTAGGTGGTCTCCTAGAGGGTCTGAAGAGGTGTCAGATTTTATGACTTTGTTTGGATGAGATACGAGAATCCAATCGAGTATGGAGCCTGGAGGATTGGCTTTGTTAGGTCTGGTAATGGAGTTAATGAGTTGGGTGAAATTAAATAAGTTGATGGTGATTGAGGGATTTGGGTTTGAGATTTTGTTCCAGTCTATATTTACATCACCTAAAATAAAGGTTTCAATACTAATATTAGAGGAAGTCCAGGATAGGATGTCCTCCAGAGTATTAGTATTGTTGCCTGGCGGAATGTAAAGACAGATGATGCAGATACTTTTATGGTCATTCATTTTTAGTATGCCGATTACACGTTCAGTGTTATTGAATGATGGGATAGGGTTTGGGTAGGGAGTAATGGACAGGAGGCTGGAGTAGATTAAAGCAACGCCACCACCTCTTTTATTAGGTCAGTCGGATCGTAGAGAATGGAATCCTGGGGGTAGGAATTCTGAGTCATGAATGTGAGGTTTTAGCCAGGTTTCAGTGATGGCTGCTATATTAGGTGAGTTATGATAGAGCCAAGCATGGAAGTGGGATAGTTTATTTTTTAGGCTTTGGGTATTGATGGTAAGGAATTTGAGTTGTTTGCTAGAGCATTTTTTGTGGTGATTAGGGGAGATTGTGGGCTGAAAGGTGGGGCCTGGGTTGGGGTGGATGTCTCCTGCTAAGTGAATGGATATGGGAAGAGTAGGGTTCTGAATAGTTTTATAATTGGAATGAGGTGGGTGGTGGAGATGTGGTTTGTATTTAAACCTGTTTGAGGTTGGAAAAAGCTTAGTTTTTCTGAAGAGTAATGGGTAGGAAGGAATTAAAGAAGCGGATATGTTGTGGTAGTGAGAGATAGAGTGATGTTGGGGAATAAATGGGTGAGGAATTAAGTGGATATGAGTATAGCAAGAGATGTGGTATAGGGGAATGAGTAGGAAAAGGAAGCAAAATGGTAGAATGAGTTTGGGAGGAAGGGATAGCATGATGGAGTAGATAGAAAGGTAAGTAGAGGTATTTGGGAGGTTGAACAACAAATTAGGGGGTGTGGTTTTGGATAGGAAGGGAGGGCTTAGGAGTTTGGATTGGTTGGAGGAAAAAATGGTGGGAGAGATGGGGCAGAATAAAGCTAGATGCACTGGGGGCGGGTGGAAATTGGGGGCAGGGTAGGGGAGCTGAGCGAGCCCGCAGGGCGAACGGAGCGGGTAGAGCCAGAAATGCAGGATGAGAGCAGAAAACCTATCAGAGGACTGATTGAGAAGTATGGCAGGTAAGTACAGGGGACAGGGGATAAGCAGAGAGGGGAGAGCTGCAATGTATAAAAAGAAGTATAGGGGCACCCAAAAAAGGGAAGGTAAAGCGATTAAGGTATATTGGAGAAAAGGGAACAACAAAATGTAAGAAGTAGAGGATAGTGGAGGGAGGGAGCCACCTTGTGGTCAGGTGCTATAGTGCACCCATATATCCCCTAAGGCAGATCCCAAAACAGGGCTAGGTCGAAGAAAGAAAGGGAACAGAGGGGAAATGAGAAAAGAAAAATAGTAAGTAAGTAGGCTGCTGGATTTCCTGGTAGGGAAGCTTACTGAACACCTAGTCGGCTTTTAAGTATCTATAGCAACACAGGGGTTTAGTAGCAGAAGTACATACTTTCCTAACACCTTCTAGAGAAAGGCTTAGTTTCTAGTCCCAATACAAGGGTTGAAGCCTTGGAGTTTAGTATGCTGTAGTTTGGGTGTAGGCTATCCAGCCAGGAATAGACGTAGGGGGTATTGCAGGGTAGAAAAACTGTAGAAGGGGGAGAGAAAGCAGAGATTCTGGGCAGCTGCAGTGGTGCAGCAGTTAGTGTTGCCACCTCACAGGAAGAGGTTCTCTGGTTCGATCCTCGGCCAGGGTTCCTTCTGTGTGGAGTCTGCATGTTCTCCCTGTGGTCACGTGCGTTTCCTCCGGGTGCTCCGGTTTCCTCCCACATCCCAAGGACATGCTGTAGATGGATTGGATACTCTAAATTGGCCCTAGGTGTGAGTGTGTGCATGTGTGTGCCTTCTGTGGAAGGTTGGGTGCAGGGCTGGCAACTCGACAGCGTAAAACTCCACTACCAATCATGAGCAGTCAGTGATCCACTGTGGCGACCCCTAACCGGGAAAAAGATGAAAGAAGAAGAAGGGTTTTGGTGACATTCTCAAAGAGGTCCACTAAGTATAATAAGCATGATCTACCCATAATGAAGCCAAGCTGGGTTGGGTCAAAAGTATGAAGTTCACCTATGTCCTTGTTAATAAGGTCCATGATAATTCTTTCTATGGCCTTGCAGATAAGGCTGGTTAATCTTATGAGTCTATCGTTCCCAGGATTGGTTGATGGGCCCCCTTTATGCAAGGTCAGTCATTAATGTTGCTGTTCTCCGCTCTGCTGGAACAAAGCCAGTGCTCAGGCTGTGGTCAAAAAAATGTTAGCCCATGGCTTTGGTGAGAAACTACTAGGTCTTGTTTTAGATTGTTTAGTGATTAGCTTGGGATGTTATCTGGTTCCGTGGAGGCCATGTTTTTGGCCTTGGAGAGCATGGATTTGACCTGCTATGTGGAGATACTAGATAGATGACTGGTGTTAGGTAAGCTTTGGGGTATGGCTAGTAGGGACGGGGGGGCAGTGAAGTTTGCATCAAATCTATTAGCTAGCAGGATGGCAATTTCCTTGGGTTCAGTATGAGTTGTACCATCCACTATATGTTTGACACATAACTGAGCATTCTGTTTTGGATTTCCCTTAGCTAGGGATGATAATTTAGCCTAGTAACTAGCTTTAGAGTACTATGCAAGACATCTGATTTGCTTGTTCAAGCTGTGGAGAGTATTCTTCCTCTTATGATTCAGTTCCCTCTTGTTTTTAGATAACTGTTTCTTCCTTTTTGTATATAATCTGTTTATACTTGAGGTCCACCAGGGTGGTTTGTATTTTTGGGAGGATCTGGTTTTGATTTGCTCAAGTACAGCTGAGTCAATAAAGTTGTTTAAGTGGATGTACACAGCATTTGTGTTCTCCTCTGCATTGGAATCATTGTTGGCTGTGTTATCAGGGGGTATAAAACTTTTTATACCATTGGTTAGTAGGCTGTAGTTTGCTTGGGAGAAAGTTTTCATTTTTTTTGCACCTGTGGGTGTATCAGGTCTGATTGTTATATCGAATGAGACAGATTTATGGTCTGACCTTACCAAGGAGGGCAACACACAGGGGGAAGTGCAGTGACCCCCACCATGTTGGTGAGTACCAAGTGCAAGACACTGACAGTTGAGCCCCTTGTGGGGGTGCAGACTAACTGTTCCAGGGCAATTATATTGACAAAGTCAAGGAACCTCAGAATGAGCATGTTTGTGCTCATGTACATTTCACAATTAATGGAAGGATAGTTGAAATCTCACACGATCAAAGTGTCTGGATGTATAGTGAGTGTCCCTAGCAAGTCCAGGGAGGTGGTGTGATTCTCTTGGTTCATGGTGGGGGACCTGTAGTCAGCTATGATGTGGTAGGGTGTTTTACCTTTAGTTAGTTGGTCCTGGAGTAGCGCAAATGAGTCATACTGTTTAACCAGTCTTGAGGTGTATTTAGTTTTAATGAAGATTGGTACATCTCCATCTTTGCTTCGTTCACTCTTATTTTGGGGTCTGACCTTGTAGAAAGTGTTGTAGCCTTGCACAGCCTTGGTGCTTTCTGTGGATTTGAACCATTTCTCAGTGACTGCATAGACATCAACATCTTCCAAGGTGAGGAGTGCTTCCAGGGAGTGCAGTTTCCTGTTTAGGCTCCTGACATTAAGCAGCATGACCTTGAGATTGTCTCTAGTGGATTTTTTTTATGTCCAGAATTTTGTTGTTTTGACATTGCCTAAAAAATGGCACTATGGGGGAGGCAAGCATCTTTGTCAATATCCGGAAGCCTAGAGGAGACAGGTGAAGACAATCTCTGACAAAGCAGCATGTCTGTTGATCATGTCTTCCCAAGCTGACTGATGCTGCATCCCCCTGGACTGACACCAGAAGCTAAGACAGTTGTTGAAGTCAATCATTTTTTGTCTATATTGCGGCATTATCCTGGGTGAAGGTAGAATGCCGGTTAGGGCTAGGGCCATACCTGCCTGTGACATATAATCTGGAAGTTCAGTCATGTCTGTCTTCATATAGTCCAGAGAGGTACATTTCAAGTCATTCACTCTAACATGTACTATACTATGATAGACAAATAACAGTAATTGTTG
Source organism: Protopterus annectens (assembly GCF_019279795.1). Classification (NCBI taxonomy): domain Eukaryota; kingdom Metazoa; phylum Chordata; order Ceratodontiformes; family Protopteridae; genus Protopterus; species Protopterus annectens. Next base: position 732,010,176 of record NC_056726.1, on the reverse strand, counting down.
TTGAGTGACTTAAGTGAATGTGTAGTTTGATGGATCCTGGCACTTGACAGGCAGCTGATTGTGATCTTCTCCTTGTCCAGCGTGGTGAGAGGGACATCTGTGTCTAGTTATGGAATAGCCTATGACCAGGACATTCAGTTATGAGATGTTTTGCCTTAGGGGCTTATTTACTGAGACACTGGTGTTTGAGATATTATGTGTAGTGGAGTATATTTGATTTGCTATGTATGCAAGTGATTTGAGTTTGGGGGCTCTCTGATCTTTTAGAAAATTTCTATTGAGTACCTCTGCATAAGTGGGTTTATGTGTTGTGACCTTGTTTTTTATGAGAGGTGATGCGTGTGCTGATAACCTGTTTGAGAAATGAGAATAAACACTTTTAAAGTAAATTACCAGTGGGAAAACATGCAATGAGTTTTCCTCCAGCAATCCCCAACTCAAATGAAGCTCAGACTACACACTTCTCCCACAAGGGTGCAGGCAGGGCCTTCCTAATGTAAGATGGCTTGAATAGTGCTCCAGTGTTGCAATACAGTCTAGATTCAGAACATCTAAATCTAGTCTATGCTTTGTGCTAGCTACTTAAAACAACAGAATGTTTTCCTCAAGCACATAAATTACAGTAAAGATCAGCAAAATGAAAATTACAGACAGCAAAGTGCAAAGGAAACTCAAAAAGTACTTTTTTATGTTAGAAGTGGATACTTTGGTTTCAGCAGAATCTCTCCAAACCTCTGGCAAAAGTCGCCAAATGTTGAGCAGCTCTAGTTAAAAGAACACAAACCCGCTCAAACACGAGGCTTAAATACAAATGAGAATAAACATTTTTAAGCTAAACTACCAATGAGAAAGCACACAATGAGCTTTCCTCCAGTAATCTCCAACTCTGATGAGGCTCACACTACACACTTCTACCACAAGGGTGCATACAGGACCCTCCTAATATAAGATGACTAAAATATTTGGAATTTGCTGTAGTAGAACCCAGCATCATCTCCACTGCAACCCTACACTTACACCTGCTGCCAAAGAAATAGTTTTTAGTAAAAATAAAGGCCCAGAAATTCAGTGTGTATTTAAGTATCACTCAAGAGACAATTTAACCAATGAAAAAAAAAACACATGTAATGTGCAGCCAAGATAATTTCAGTGTCTACCCACACACAGAAAAAAGTACCAGGCCAAGCAGATTTCCTAAGGCAGAAAGCAAAATGGAGCAGGTAAAGTAGAAAACAATTCTATGAGCAAGTCACAGAAAAAAAATATATAAAGGTGTACTTTCGTCACGCAGCAGGTAATCAACAGCAGTGCTTTAGTTTATGCGGGTTAGAAAGCTTTTTAGAAAACTCCCTGCGCATTGTGTCCTCTCTTGTCTTAAAAAGTATAAGTCAGATTCTGATGCTCATGCTACTTTCATAAATCAAAATACTAAAAAAAAAAAATAGTATTATTTGAAATACCAGACCTACCATGCACCAAAATTATCACTATTTAATTTATGTATTACTATTCAAAATATAGGGAAGTTCTTCATTTAAAGGATAAAACTAACTCCATCCTTATTATTTGCCTGGATGCTGCATCAGATTGTGGCCTACAATTTGCAAGTACTGAATTCACAACATAACTGTAAAATGGGAATGCAAGAACACCACCTTACACCCATACCACCCATGATATAAAAGATGGAAAACTGTAACGCAAACTTATTTAAAAATTGTATAAGTAAATTCTGACATTTCATCAGTACTTATTGCTGTTTTTGACTCCTGACTACGTAAATTCACAGGTACAGGCATAGGCCTTTCACCATTGCAACTTCTTAGAGCACAATATTGAAACAAATGTACCTACTTCATACTTATTGCTTTAACCTGGTAATAGAGCCAATGCTTGTTGGAGAATCAATAGAAACAGAGTATGTGTCATGAAATGTCAGTAATCTGTCTTTTATAAAAAGATTGGGGGTATACATGCTGGAACCTCTAAAGCCCATAGGCTTGTCTAGGCACATGTAAAGGTTAAATGAGACAGTCAGAGTCATTATGGAAATAAGCTCAGCTAGATCTTACTATTTACTAGAAAATGGTTTGCAACTATATTCCAAGAACAGGAGGCATTGTTCTAAAACACTCTGTTTACCAACATGTATGTTTACAGTTTCTGCAGAAAGTCTGGTATTAGCTTAATCACAACAATATGAGGTTTTGTGATTTCCTGATAAACTTATAGTCCAGAGGTAGAACCAGACATGCAATCATCTGTAATATCACATACAGATCTAATACGCACTGAATATAGTAAAACAATTCTACAAGACAAAGGTCACACCACACCGCAGATAAAAATAAAAAAAAAACTTGGGACAACTTTGCTTTTCTACGATTCATTCTATATTGCACAACTTCTAAACAAAGATATGACATCTATGTCCAAGGAGGTCATTGTTCCACTGTATTCGGCATTCATCAGACCTATCAATGAGTACAATGCCCCCTTTGGTATGTACCTAACCAGGCATATCCAACAACTGGAAAGTCCACAGAGGTTCCTTACTAAAAGAATACAAGGCGCAAGTAAAATGTCCTATGCAGACTGCCTCAAGGCCCTATCCCTGTATTATGTCTCCTACAGACTTTTGAGGGGAGATCTATGCCTGGCATGCAGGACATTGTCAGACCCCACTCTGATGGACCTCCTGCATATCCACAAAGCAAACAGCACCAGAATTACCTATTCTAAATACTTAAACCTTGCCTGTGATATAAATAGGTCCTGCTGAAGAGATAGGTTTGTATCCCAGAGACTACCCCATCTATGGAACAAGCTCCCCACCCATGTTAAGCAGAGTTCCTCCCTTACCCAATTCAAGTGCAACTTGGACAATTGGATGAGAAAATGGAAATTCATCCCTGGTTTGGCACCTATGTCTCTAATGGACATAGGTACTTGTAAATGGTTCATCTCCCAGGCCCATGCTTGCACTTATCAAGGGTATCAGAACTTGACAGAGATTTGGGATGCATGGCTAGGCTTAAAAAGGCCCTTGTGGTTGTTAGCCTAGTAAACACCTATGAACTTACAATTAGAAAGCTGTGAGTTTAGTTCCCATCACAGGTAATTGGCTTATTTTTCAAATTGATAACATTGTAGTACAGCATTAGGGGGTGCTGCACTCCTGAGGGTGCCATCCTTCAGATGAGATATTAGACTGAGGTCACTTCTGCTTGAGTTGGTTGTGGTTCAGGTGGATATAAGAGAGCCCATAGTACCACTGTTGTCCTGGCCAAATTTCCCCAGGTAGTATAAATAGTACCTCAGTTTCCTCTGCAAAGAGGTCACAAGCCTAGTTGGACTAACCTGGTCAAAAATGATAAATTAATAAAACAAAGCTATTTTATAGGTACATACACACATTAACTTCATATAAGAACAACGTACAACTCGATCGATTGGATGAGGGCAGACCTGAATTTCTTAGTAAAGAAACTGTTGATCCTAAAAATGTCTGTGATAGGTTAGAGTGTAGGGGAGATAGGAAAATATTTTGTAACTGTTTTAATGTTTTTAGTCAAGAAATTGTTAACATTATCAAATACTATTGGGCTTTCCTTTCTAATTGTAAAAATCGTGTTAAGAATTTACACAAATTCCCTTTAATATCTTATAAGAAAGGTAGGTTGTGCATAGTTAATTTGTTGCCCAGAGGGATAGTCCTAATAAAACAAATGAAACTTTTGGAACAGTTGCATGTGGGAAGTGCCCAGTATGTAAACATATAGTGAGATTTTTTGAGAGAATTAATGGGGTTAAATATTACCCTGTAGCATCTTATACTTGTACCACAAAAGGGGTAATATAGTCAATGTTTTGCTCTTGCAGCCTTTTTTATATAGGGGAAATGAAACGTTCTTTTAAGATGAGACTGAAGGAGCATCTTAGAGAGATAAAAAATAAAAACTATGACAATCTTGTTGCTATACATTTTAATATGGTTCATGAGGGGGTGTTTACAGACTTAAAGGCATGTATTTTGGAACAAATCCATGAAAGAAATGCTTTTGTATTAAAAAATAAATTGTTGTTTAAGGAAACAATTTTTATCCGTAAATATGATACACTGACACACAAGGGCTTGAATAGGGAATGTACTTGGAAAGCCCTTTTGTAATATAATTGCTTATAGTGGATAATTACTTTATTGGCATTAATGAGTCTCTTATTTAAGAGGGGTTCATTTTTTGTGTGTAGTAACTCCAAAGGCTTTTTAGCCGAGGAGCTAGAGTGTCTGTATGCTTTATAGTGTTTCTTGTGTGAAAAAACATTTTATTATTTTGCTGTGTGTAGTTTGTTTACTCACTGGCAAGGTTGTATTTGAATTTTCATTTGTTTGTGGTTTTCGTGAAATGCACACATCATTTTCATTCATGTCTTCCTCTTCACTATCATTTTATTTTTTCATTTACATGCAAATCCCAGCACATTATACCTAGCTGGGTAAGCTTCCAAATGGATATGGGTGCACTCTCATTCCTTAAATAGCATAGCACTTAATTGTAAGTAGGAAAACTGATACTGCCAGGATTACATTCATATCTGAAAATCAAAAAAAGGTTGAAATATTGCTAAAACAGTCATAGGTTCATAGGCTATCTGCCCGAGGGCATTTATAAGCCTAGCCAGAGTGTGTCAGCTTTCGCCTCCCCATTGATTAATTAACTGAGCCTCTGTCAAGAAGAGCCAATGAAGTGATCCCAGGAGTGTATTTTCTGTTACCCAGCCACTCGTCAAGGTTTCTCTTGAAGAGTGTTAGTGAGGGGCTCTGCCTAATGTAGTTAGGAATTTTGTTCCAAAGCATGGGGAGTCCCTGTGACAGGAATCTATCCCTCCAGCATGTTCTATTTATTGTTGTGGTGAGGTTTAGTTCACTAGAGTGAGTGGATCGCAGTGACTTGGATTTCTTTAGGTGGAGCATGTCCATCAATTCTGAGTTGGACATGGCTTTGTAAGTCAGGCAGAGATCACCTCTGAGTAAGCGATATACCCACTGAGTATAGGTGGAGTTTTTCCAGCCTGGCTGCATAGGACATATGTTTGAGACCAGTAATCCTCTTGGTGAGGTAGTTTTGTGGTCTTTCCAGCTGATGGAAGTGTCTTGTGAGGTACATCCCAAACGGGGCATTGTACTCTATGATGAGTCTAATGAGTGACGAGTAGAGGGGCACTATAACCTCTTTATTTCTAGATGCGAACCCTTTAGTAATTAGATGGCCTACATAGAAGGATTTCCTAGCTACTTTGGCAATATGATTGTCAAAGGAGAGATTACTATCTACCTGGGTCACCAGATCTCTTATTACCTCTTCTGTATTAAAGGGGCTGCCACCTATGTGGTAATTTATAGATGTTTTGTTTTTCCCAAACGGGATGAGTATGCATTTTTTAGCATTTAGCTTGAGACCATGACTTTGACACCAGGTATCTGTCTCAGTAAGACCCTTTTGGAGAATGTCCGTGTCAACCGGATAGTCAATTACGGCTCCCAGTTTGCAGTCATCGGTGAACTTGGTTAGCCATAGTCCTCCTGTGTTTGCCTGTACTTCTGAGAAGTATATGCCGAACAGTAGGGGTCCCAGGACCAAGCCTTGTGGGACACCACTTGTGATGGGTTTAGAGTCAGACCTGGAGCCCGCTATTCTTACCGTGTGAGTTCTGTCTGTAAGCCAGTTGGCAACCCATCTCGTGACATAGGGGTCTATGTTCAGGCTGGTGAGTTTTTCTATAATTCCCGAGTGGGGAATGGTGTCAAAAGACTTGGTGAGGTCAAGGTAGGCTGTGTGAACTACCTTCCCCTCATCTATGGCCTTGGTGACTGTCTCGAAGAAGTCAACCAGGTTTAGTAGGCATGATCTGCCCTTAACAAAGCTGAACTGGGTCGGGTCAAGTGTTTGGAGGTCCCCAATGTCTTTGTTAATGAGTTCCATGATGATGCGCTCTATAGCCTTGCAGACCAGGCTAGTCAGGCTTATGGGGTGATAGTTACCAGGGTCAGTTGTGGCACCTCCTTTGTGGAGTGGACTAGCCGTTGCTGTGCGCCATTCTATTGGCATGTAGCCTGTGGAGAGGCTGAGGTTAAACAGTGTGTTTAGGTGGGGGTTAGTTCATTCTGTAGTTCGTGCAAGACGCAGCCTGGGACACCATCTGGCCCCATTGACACTGTGCTTTTGGCTTTTGAAAGGGCTGTTTTTACCTGTGCGTCTATGATTTCCAGGACACTACACTTTTCTGGTATTGTTGTGGGCCTTTTGGGGGTGAGAGGGGGGGTGAAGTTTGCACTGAATCTATTTGCCAGGATGTTGGCAATATCAGTGGGTTCAGTATATTTTGTGCTATTTTTCACTAGCTCAGAGCATATCTGCGAGTTGCAACTTAGATTCTTGACATAGCTAAAGAAGGCTTTGTGTTTATCTTTCGAATTCTTGGCTATTTTTCTTTCGAAGTTAGCCTTAGAGGATTTTATGAGGGACCTTAGTTTCTTACTGATACTGATCAGGGATGTCTTTCCTTCTTGGGATTTGCTTTTTTTCTGAACTAGTTTCCTGCTTCTATTGTATAGTCTGTTTATGGCAAGGGTCCACCAGACTGGTTTCCTTCTCTTAGGGGAGTGAGTCTTGGTTTTGCTAGGGATGGCATGATCCATGCATCCTTGTAGGTGCTCATAGAGTGCATTTGTAAAGGTTTCTGCATCTTGGGCAGCGTTATCCTTTAGCGTGGGTGCTGTGAAACTTACCACCTCTGTCTTAAGTAAGGTGAAGTTTGCTTTAGAGAAGTTTTTTACTGTGGTTTCCTTAGTTGGGGGTGGTGGTGGGGTGTGGACATCCAGAGTGGTTAGTTTATGGTCTGATCTACCCAGTGATGGGTTGACCTCTGGTGTGGAACACCTGTCGCCCATGTTGGTGATGACCAGGTCCAATATGTTTTCACCTCTGGTAGGGGAGTTTACCAGCTGATCCAGGGCATTTCAGTTGATAAATTCCAGGAAGCGCTGGACCTGGGAGTTTGTACTTGAGTAGTATTCCCAGTTAACGGTAGGGTAATTGAAATCGCCCAATATCAGGGTGTTTGGTAGGACCTTCATGTTTTCCAGTGTCTCCAAAAAGGCGGAGTGATGGTCCTGGGTCATGGAGGGTGATCTGTAGCAGGCCACAATTTGCATTGCAGATTTGCCTCATGTTAGTTGCACATGGATGATCTCGGAGCTATCATGCTGTGCCACTAACCTGAAGGTGTAGGTATCCTTGATGAATATGGATACATCCCCTCCTTTTGTGTTTCGGTCCATGTTCTGTGGCCTAAATGTGTGGTATGAGTTGTAGCCCAGTAGTGCTGGAGTTCTCTGTGGAGCCTTGAACCAGGTTTCAGTTACTGCACAGATGTTGACATTCTCCATACTGAGGAGTGCTTCAAGCGCATACATTTTGAGATTTAAACTCCTGGCATTGAGTAGCATAACCCTCATTTTCTTATTTGTGCTGTTTACAGAGGTGGGTTTGACTTTTGAGCCTATCCTAAAAAAGGCACTATGGGGGCAGCAAGAGCCTTGGCCAGTATTTGAAAGCCTAGGAGTGACAGGTGCAAGCTGTCTCTTGCGAAGCAACGAGCCCTGTCGAGCATGTTGTCCCAGGTTGACAGACACTGGATCCCCTTTGAATGACACCAGTAGCTTAGACAATTGTTGAAATTGATAATTTTTTCTTTATACTGTGGTATCATTCTTGGTGAGGGCAGGATGCTACTCAGGGTCAGGGTCATACCCTCCTGGGTTACAAGATCAGCAAGCTCTTCCATGTCTCATTTCATGTAGTCCAGGGAGGTACGTCTCAGGTCATTCACACCAACATGAACAATGACAGAGTCATATTTGTACTTGTTCTGGAGTGACCTGAGTGCTCGTGTTATGTGGCAGATTCGGGCTCCCGACAGGCATCTAACAGTAACCTTCTCCTTGTCCAGCCTAGTGAGTGGGACACCAGTGTGCCTGACTATAGAGTCACCTATTACTAGTGTGTTAGGTATGCTATTTCACCTTAAGGGCTGTGATTGTGCAGCACACTGATTTTGTGTTTTATGTGTTGTCTGGTTTGTGATGGGAGGTGCAGGTTTTTTGGGTGTCTGCTTTGGAGGTCTGTGATGCTTTTGCAGGTTTTTATTTAGAGCCTCTGAGTATGATTTTGTGTATTTGTGTGTATTTTTTGTCAGTGCTGGTTTAGTATGTCTATGTGAGGCTGGATGAAAAGTATCAGTCAATTGAAAAGTAGAGAATTATAGTAGTAAAGGAGGACTGTTGTAAATATCTCTTGTATGTACATCAGATGTTTTTTTTTTGTGTGTCATCTGAAAGAATAAAGAGGTCTGGTTAATATTAATAACGTTTGGCAAATCTTGCAATTGTACTTTACTCTAAATTGTGTCAAGAGCATTAGATTTCCAGACATTACCAAAACTGTAACTCCAGAGCAAACAGTTTTGCTTTTTCGAGTCTTCAGCTTCATATTATATGGCAATAAGCAACTTCATGTGAATAAACTATCGATTTGTTCGAATGCTCCCCATATGATTTTTGTTCAGAGTTACTTATAAGGCAACTTTTATCATGCAACTATGACCAGAGAATTGAAAAAAAAAAAAAACAACAGTAAAAAATACAATCACTGCAAAAACTGTGCAAGGTGTAGTGCTGAATTTTGTGGAAAACCAAATAGGTTTGTCTGCAGGATATCCATAACTTTCGTTTGTGATATGCTTCAGAAGTGTGCAAGTGAAAACTAGTTGTTTTATGAATGTCCATTGCATGATTCAGAAAAAAAGAGTTATCATATCTATTGCAGTAGATCACCCAATGTAGTAAAGGAGCATACACATTCCATTAATCAAAAGCCATTCATCAAGCACATATTGCAAACTCTCACCAGATAATATTCCTTACACTCATACTTATATGAAATATGTGCTGCTTTACCATGATGTTAATGGAATAGCCCTCCCTGACATATGCACATATGTTGCCTAATTTAAAAGTAAGATTTTCTTGTTGTAAGTGCCAACTTTTTCACAGAACAGATTTTTAAAACAATTAACAAACGTTATTTTGACACCATGAGCTTCAACTAATGAAAAGTCTCAGAGGAAAATTCAATCTGGCTTGAAGTGCTAAAAATTTAGACTAAGTTATATTTATTTGGAGGTGTTATATGAGGTATTTCTACTCCAATTCCAAGTTGTTGATTTAAAATGCAGTCTGAAAAAAACAGGATATTAAATTAATTGTGATTCACTGAACACTGTTTGAATAGTTTTCTACTTTCAATAAATGATCATCAGGTACATTACCCGATGATCTAAGTGATCACTGCCTTACCTATATTATTAGGCTCAAAGCCGAGATTCCCAACCAGCCCACCTACAAAACTATAAGAAACATCAGGAACTTTAACCTTGACAACTTCCAAAATGAACTCAAAGCATGTAATTGGAATGTCTTGAAATTACTCCCATTACAAGAAGCAGTTGAGTACTTCAATTCCAGATTTCTGTCTATCCTTAACCACCATGCTCCTACCCGTACCATCTGTGTAAAAGCCACAGTTGCACCGTGGCTATCTAAAGAAACAAAAAACAAAATTAAGCTAAGAAACAATGCCTAGGCCAGGTGGCATGTTACCAAAGCCCCTATGAACCAAGTAAAATACCGGCAGCTAAGGAATCAGACCAAAAAATCTGTCATTCTAGACAAAAGTAAATCACTACACCCTCCTACAACAAAAATGTCAGCTAAAACCTCAATACCTGGGCTGGTATTAAAAATCTTCTCCACCCAGGCTGTTCCGCCACTCCTACCACATCAACTGCCTAGAAATTGCAAATAGCTTCAACTCCTTCTTTACTGAAACTATCCAGTTTCTAGCTACCCATCTCACTCCATCAGACACAAACACCAGCTCTGGCACATCTAGCCCTAATCCTCCCAGCACCCAACCCACCTTTACCTTTCAAACCATACCTACCAATCTGATTCAGACCTTACTCAAAAAGCTAAAACCTACTACATTAGCTGTCGAACACCTCCCAGCTGAATATTTTCAAAAAGCAGCTGATGCCATCGCACTTCCCGTTTCTATTCTGATCAACAGATCCATCTCAGAAGGATCCATCCCAGCAATATGAAAAATATCACATGTTATACCTCTCCATAAAGGAGGAAGTTACACAGAATTATCTAACTTTAGACCTATAGCCATTCTTTCACCACTAGCTAAAATCATGGAAAGATGCATACACAAACAAATCATGCACTTTCTTATTCAAAACGGAAAGCTCGCCGACTCTCAGCACGGCTTTAGGCCATTCCACAGTACCTCCACAACTCTTCTATCTTTCTCTAATGTCATCAGTCTTCATCATAACAACAACAAACTATCTTCAGCACTCTTCCTAGATATCTCAAAAGCTTTCAATATGGTCAACCATCAGCTTCTGCTCAATACCCTACAAACCATCGTTTTAGACCAACACACATTACAATGGTTTCACTCCTACCTAAACGGAAGACAGCAGGCTGTCTTATGACAGAGCAAGCTGTCATCCCAACTTCCTCTAGCCCTAGGTGTCCCACAAGGGTCCATACTAGATCCCCTTCTTTTCTCTATCTTTATCAATGATCTGCACACCACCATCCCAGGAGCCACCTGCATCCAATATGCAGATGACTCAATGCTAATATGCTCCGCCTCCTCTCCTACACAACTTCTAACCTTCACCCAGACCACTTTCAGCATTGTAGAAACATGGCTAGCTAATTGCCGCCTGGTTCTAAATCCTAAAAAAAAACAAGCTACGACTTTTCTCCCCTAACCGTAGAATTTCTCCTCCTTCCTTCAACATTAAATCTAGCAATGACACCATTATCTCCCCTGATGACCATACAAAACTTCTAGGCATAATAATAGACAACCTTAAATTTGATAAACATGTAAATCACACTATTAAGTCCGTCAGCAAAAAAATTGGCTCCCTGTAAGGAGCCAAACCTTTCCTCACCCCCCTAGCTAGTGTAGCTATTGCAAGATCACACCTCCTCTCTACCCTTATGTATGCCTCCCCTGTACTCACCATCCTATCCAAAACTGATCTCAACAAATTATCAGGATGTTACAATCATATAGCCAGATTCACTACTGGCATGGCTTTTAGGACCCACCATTGCCAGAACCTCAAAGCACTGGGATGGCTAGAGTATCCTACCCTTCTACAGTTCAACCAGCTTGTAGTAGTGCATAAAATACTCCATCAACCTGATAACACACCTGCCCTCAAAAATATTCTCACTCCTCATAGTGCCCCAGGTCATTACACTCAGCTGATAAACTATTGATACTGACCCAAAAATTCAACAACTCTGCAGGTGATGCTATATTTGCCAACTCAACCGGTAAGATCTGGACTCTACTCCTGCTACCGTTACCAAGGAAACCGCACTACCCCTATTTAAAAGAGAACTCAAAAAATACCTCACATCTCATTGGCTGTGCTCTTGGTCCAAACCTGACTAACAACTTCACTAATACATGTCTTGATACCCAATCTACTGTTTAGCCAAGTATCTATGCCTCATAGCATTTGAATGTCTAAGCATTGTGAATTATGAAATCTGATTGTATTCTATGTTCACATTTTCTGATACATCTCTGCCAATCAGATGCATGTCTGCACAATGTGTATATTGCTATCTGCCTGTATTCTTTGTCTATATTTTTCTAAAAATGTCTGCCTGAGTTTATCACTCAGTGATGTATGTACTGTCTCTTTTTTGGTATGTGGAGCTTTTCTCCCCGGGCCTCCACTGAAAATGTACATATATCCAGTCAGACCATCCCGGTCAACAAATGTAAAATAAATAAATAAAATAAAAATAAAAAATAAATACATAAATAAATATATATATTTTTTGTTTCCTTAAATTGCTTTTAACTCTGTACTTTGCTGTATTGAAAATCATTAAAATATAGGACTAAAGCATCTACAGTAAGTTTCAATGAGAAAGTTTCAATGAGTGCTAATATTTTCAACCAAGGATAATTTTTAAGATTATTAGGAAAAATTCTAATCTTCTTGGCTGTTGTTTCTTTAAAAGCAGTATCTTTCAAGGAGATAATTTTTTCAAATTGTGATTCTGAAGGTTTCTTCCATTTTTTTGTAATATTTATATGGTAATTTCACTAGACATTACTAGTGGTTCCCTAAAACCATCTCTGTCGCTGTGCTATGCACATACTGCCTAAAGTTACACACCAAGCATTCATTATACTGCAATTTGCTAAAAAGTGATTTGAATAACAGGTATAGCACGTATCTCACCTCCATAATGTACTGCTTAGTGTTGTAGAATGCAATGGTGCTTTTCCATTTCTTACAGTGTTAACTGCCTAACAAAGATTACATGGCCTAGCTGGATACCACTCCAAAAACAAATTACTTGGCGTCTACAATCAAACTAGTTACTCGTATCATTTTACAAACCTGTCACAGTACTTGTGATGATAGGTAACTTAACTCAGATGCCTCCAGGTGCATCTGCAGTTAACTCCTTCTGATACCTCTAGGTGTCAAATACTGCTTGTTCATATTTGCATCAATAATTCCAAAACTCCAAAATTCATCTTAAAGCTTACACAATGACAGACTCAATTGTATTAATGTTTGACCTCTGTCTAGTGCAGGTAAATAGATATTAACTGTTGTTTTTATGATATGTTAAAAGGTTTAGTCTCCGCCCATTGGAAGTTACAGTGGAAACTTCCTGAACTCCATTGGAGTGAATGAGTTAACCACTGACTTGAATGTTTAAGCAATCATGGCACTGCTTTTGGTAACAGATATATTATTGCATAAGCATTCATTTTTATACATAATTCATATTTTGGGGTAAGCACTTAAGAAATCTTGTTTCTAAGGAAGACCCCTATGGAGCATTTATTATTCACTATACCTGCAAGTTCCAATAGCCGCATAGTTAGCAATGTACCATTCTTAACAATCTTCATTGGCGTTTGGCTCAATGATACAGTACTCTTAATGAAGGATATGCACAATACATAATCAGCATTTACATCAGTGTCACTGGAAAAGTTTCTCCTGCAGAATTTGAGGCATATGGCTGCTGAATGGAAGACATGGCAGGCACAAAAGGTGGGGAACAAAATTGTAATATTAAATATTGTTATTTATATATTTATTTAAGCAGCTTGATCTCCACTGAGCTGTGCATATACAAACAAATGTAAATCAGCAAATGAATGCTCCTCTATACTCTTTGCTGATTTCTAATAATGAATGAGAAGTCCAGCTTCTAATCTTATGTGACTCCATCTAAAGTACCCATGAATAAAGTTATGCTGACATCATGCCTACCTCCCTGCCATGTAAATATGAGAGCTGATAAGTATTCAATCACTATGGTCAACTGCCATATTCCCAGAGGGCTAGTTAAACTCAAGTCTTCAGCTGTTGCCTAACAGATATAGCACTGGTCTACTAAGCTAGAGATTGTCGTTTCAGGTTCCATCTGTTCTATATTACAATGAACTGCCGATGAGCTGCTTTCTTTAGTCCAAGGATCGATTCCCTCAGTCTCTGTTTACTTAATGTATCACATTAAGTAAGACACATAATCTGATAGTGCTCCAGGTCACCCAAGAAAAGGGAAACATTGGAACCTTGGGTTTACCCAGTTAACAAATAGGCAAAATAAATACTTAAAGGAATAATTTCCCAAATGGATATATCCCCAAGGTATGAAGAACACATTTTCTGGTCCCCTTGCTTAAAGGTGCTGTCACTACTGATCAGACAAATTACAGCCCTATTACTCTCACTACTATAATTTGAAAGGCTGTGGAAAGCATTACAGTTGAACTAATAAAAAGTGATGGGGTGACATTATATCCTAAAAGGCTAAACATGCCTGCTCAACCTAGTTAAGTTCTTTCCAAAGGTTACTGAAGTCTTGCATAAGGGCCATTAAGTCCATGATAACTACCTTACCTTTTCAAGGCCTTTAACTCTATCCACAGGAATAGTGTAACTAATAAACTCTCCCAACTGACATGAGTTCAATAGCTTTCATATACATCCTTTGAAGAAAGTTTATGTCATATTGTAGCTGGCTTAGAAGAACTTCCCATACATTTGATCAGGACTATATAAGCATAAAAAGATTATATCACATGGCAGATAAAAATAGTGTGATGGTGTTCCTAAAATACCAAAGGGATAAAGTAAAGTCTGCGTGTATAATTTAAATAGGTTTTCTTTCTAAATCACTTTCATTTTCAGCACAAACATGCACATAACCCCTCCCCCAAAAAAAGTTTTAACTTGTGTGTGTGTGTGTGTGTGTGTATCTATATATATATATATATATATATATATATATATATATATATATATATATATATATATATATATATATATATATATATATATATATATATATATATATATATATATATATATGTATGTATATGTGATGATCATCCGCTTTCATATGTCACCTGTCTTAAATAGGAATGGCAGTCTTAGTTGTAGCAGACCATGAGGTCACTATGTCCCCCTGTCCCCATTTATAGGAAGGGAGCACCTGTTGTGATAGCAGGAGGAAGCCAAATATTCTGCCTCATTTAGATACCCTGAGGAAGAGGATAAGTGAACTAATCAGGATTAGAGTCCATGTCAGAGTACATATTGACAAATTTAATCCACTACTGTCCTCCTTACACTATTGACCTACTGTATATTATAAACAACACATACACCTCACCCTAGACATCTATACCCAAAGGTGACCTTAACTTTATTCTTCAAGCTGAAGAAAAAAACAAGGTGAAATGAAGACAGAGAAATGTCAACAGTAATCTGAAGGAAGAAAGTAAATGTGGTTGCAGAAAGAAGTATGGATAGAAGTCTGGGAGTAAATCGGCATCCTGAGATTATACTGGAGACAAAAAGGCATAGAATGGAGGTGTAATCAACAGATCTTGTGCGCTCTAGAGTCCATGAGATGGATTTAGACAATTTAGATGAAGTTGGGTGCTGGGCTGGCAAGTTGACACTGTAAAACTCCACTGCCAATCATGAGCAGACAGGTGACCCGCTGTGGCAACCCCTAAAGACGAAGAAGAAGAAGAAGAAGATGATATGCTCAAATTTCAAAAGGATTCATAAGAAATGGGATAGACTGAGAGAGATAAATACAGTTCTGCAGTAAGGAGGGTGAGATGAGCTGGTTGATGTCACCTCAGGATGGAAAACTGGTGAACATATGGTTGGTATGAGAGAGGAGTAAGTCTCTTTTGTAAGCAGACTGATGTAAGTAGAAATCTGTAAGAGTTTTAAAGGAAACAGTGATAACATGAGTTTCATGGGATAATATTAAAAGATGGTTGACTTAATTACTTTGGGGAAACAAGAAGTCAAGTGTTTTCAGAAGTTAAGTCAGTATAATTCTTACCTATCTTTCCTTTCACTCCTATCTCCTGTCTCTTTTTTAAATTTAAAAACAGTCACCCCTTAGACAGCACTCTTCCTGTAGCCTTTCAAGCCTCTTGCTATTATTCACACCTCTGACAGATTGCTATCTGTGCCATCCTTTCACACCTCTGGCAGATTCTCTACCTGTGCCATCATTCTCTTTTGCCATTCTCAAACCACCTTGCAAAAATATCTCTGTGCTTAAAATTTAGATTTTTTATTCTTCTTTCCCAATCTAATTCTACTTCTCCTACTCCTCCCAAATGTGTCCTCACTGATTTCTTTGTTGCTTTTATTAACTTCTTAAATACCTTTCCCCTGTCCCACTGTCTTCATCTTTCCATATTTTCCATCTTATGTTAGAGCATCCTTTCCCTCTGCATTATATTTCCTGCTGTTGCAAACTGCTTACAATCTTAACACTCCCACCTCTAATAACATTGCTAACAATAAATCTGCCATTCCTAATCCTACACCCCCCCAGTCTGTGCAATTCAGACTCAGATTCTTTGCATCTTCTCCCCCATCTGTCACCAGGTAAAATTACCACAGATCTCCTACGGGAAGAACTAAACCAGTCACTGCCTGAATCCCCCTGACAAGGTACTCACTTTTCCTGTAATCTTATTGAAGAATTCACTCATTTTCTCTTACTTTTATCTTCCTTAGTGGGATAAGCCCTTAACAAAAATATTTGTACCACCTCCATAAATGGTATCCTCTAATTCATACTCTACCTTTCCCCATCCCAATAAGTAGTGACTTCTTTGCATGTAAAACAAGACCTATTTCTTATTTATACTAGTCAGAAATCCCCTACACTGCTAGCAACATCTCTTCTAAATCCTGCACCAAAGCATGCAATCGAGGGCAAATAGATACATAACTAATTTCTCTTTCTTATCCCCAACTCATATATCAACTATTTTCTTTGAGTTAGCTTTTCCATAACCAATAAGAATAAAGCTGGTGACAAGGGATATCCCTGCCTTCTACACTTTATCTCTACTTTGTCAGAAAATCCAGTTTATCCTAATTATGAACTCTGGGGTTCTGTAAAAAAGATTTTCCTTCTAGCTTAAAATGTCCACCACCAACAGTTTGCCCCAAGTTCTAAAAAACATCCCAGTATCCAAAACAAGGACATTTTGTTCATACATTAACACCAACCTCTCCTTCCCAGTTCTCTCAAACTTAAATTTAACAATAGCCTTCAAGGATACATCAATGACTTCTCTTAAAAAAAAAAATGCCTGCATATCTCCCACTAACTTTGGTAATATTTCATCCAATATGTTTAACAAGTTTGCACGAGACCTTTGCACCTGCATTACATAATGACATAATGATTCGGTCCTATAACTTCAAGGACACTCTTTTTGTCGTTTTCTTTAATTAGAATAACCCTTTCCCCTACTGATCTTGGAGTTATCTCCTCTGTAATATTTAACTAAAAATGTCAGTTACACGGCCTCCTATCCTAAACTGTATGACTTGAAAAAAAACTCCAGAAAGCTACCCACTCCTTTCTCACCTGCTTTCATGAAACTAATAGCTACTATCATTTCTTCTTCCACTCTCACTGTTTGAACTGTAACATTGTACCTTTAAGGGCTCTCTGAAATTAGGTATAATTTTCCTTTTAATTCTCTGCACAAGTCTAACAAAACAAACACCCCTTATTCTATTCCCACTTGCACTATTTTCCATTCACCCTATAAACAAGTTTTCTCAGTCTGCCCCCCAATTTCTATGCTAACAACATATCTTCATTTCCTCCCTGCCCAACCACCTGACAGCTTGCCTTTCGAATGCTGCCATCACCTGCACCTTGTTTTTCTTGTGCAGATCTCAGTTCACATTCACAGGATCTATCACAACACCCTTTTCTTTTCTAAATGCCTTAATTTCCCTTCTAACACCTCTACATCCTTGCTGTTATATCTGTTTAATACTCTACTGCAAGCAATTATTTTTGCTGCCTATGCTGCCTTGATATAGTCTCACCTCCTGTCTCCAACTCTTTCCCTTTCCTTTTTGTTAAAATTCATTCAATCATGGTTTGTGGCATCCATTATCAATCTATTTATGTAATATTTATTTATTTATTTATTGGCATTTGTTGACTGTGAAAGTCTCACTGAGCAATTTCCATTTTTCATCGGAGGCCCGAGGAGAACAGTTCCATTAAACAGACATTGTGGACATCATTTGCATTGTTTCATCATTTGCAGTCAGTTTCATTCATGAGCAATTAATGAGTCCCATTAATCAGACTTCAGTTCATAGGTTCATAGGTTCATAGGTTCATACTAGGCTATCTGCCCTAGGGCATTTATAAGCCTAGCCAGAGTGTGTTTGGCTTTCGCCACCCATTTTAAATGAATTTTGCTATGCCCTTTTTCGAGGTTAGTATATTGTGCCTCTGTCTAACAGTGACACAGAAGTGATACCTGGGGTAAACCTACTATCTCCCATCCACTCATCAAGATTCCTCTTGAAGAGAGTCAATGAGGGACTCTGCCTAACCTGGACTGTGATTTTATTCCAGAGTGAAGGGAGCCTCTGGGTTATGAATCTGTCCCTCCAGCATGTCCTATTTATTTCAGTGCTGAGGTTAAAGTCTCTCGAGCGCATAACTTGATGGGATTTGGATTTTCTGAGGTGCATCATGTCCATTAATTCTGGGTTGGACATGGCTTTATACATCAGGCACAGATCGCCTCTGAGCAGGCGGTATGCCACTGAGTAGAGCTGGAGTTTCTTTAACCGGGCAGCATATGGCATCTGTTTGAGCCCTTTGATCCTCTTGGTGAGGTACTTTTGGGGTCTTTCCAGTTGATGCAGGTGTCTGGTAAGGTACATCCCAAAAGGGGTATTGTACTCAATTATGGGCCTGATGAGGGATGAGTGAAGAGGCACGATGACCTCCTTTGATCTAGATGTGAATCCCTTCATGATTAGGTGGGCTATATAAAATGTTTTTCTAACCACTTTGGCCACGTGGTTGTCAAATGAGAGATTGCTATCAACTTGGGTCCCCAGGTCCATAATTACTTCTTCCGTACTTAATGGATTACCACCTATGTGGTAATTTGTGGGCACTTTCTTTTTGCCAAAGGGATGACTATACACTTTTTGGCGTTTAGCTTGAGGCCATGGCTCTGGCCCCAGTTGTCTGTTTCTATGAGGCCCTTTTGTAGGATGCTTGTGTCGGATGGAGAGTCGATTATGTTGCCCAGTTTGCAGTCATCTGCGAACTTGGTCAGCTACAGTCCTTCCGTGTTAGCCTGTACCTCCGAGAAATATATACCAAACAAGAGAGGTCCCAGGACTGAGCCTTGTGGGACACCACTTGTAACTAGTTTGGAGTCTGACATAGCTCCAGCAATTCTAACCATGTGGGTTTTGTCCTTGAGCCAGTTTGCAACCCATCTAGTGACATAGGGGTTTATATTTAAGCTGGTGAGCTTATCTATAATGCCCAAGTGAGGTATTGTATTGAAGGCTTTTGCAAGGTCCAGGTAGGCTGTGTGGACTACCTTCCCCTCGTCAATAGCCTTGGTGACTGTTTCAAAGAAATCAACCAGGTTTAAGAGGCAGGATCTGCCCTTAACAAAGCCAAACTGGGTAGGATCCAGTGTCAGTAGGTCCCCAATATCTTTATTTATGAGATCCATGATGATCCTTTCCATAGCTTTGCAGACCAAGCTAGTCAGGCTTATGGGGCAATAGTTTCCAGGATCCGTTGAGGCACCACCTTTGTGGAGAGGGACCACTGTTGCTGTACGCCACTCTTTTGGTACATATCCTGTAGTAAGGCTGAGATTGAACAGTAGTTTTATGTTTGGGTTTAGTTCTTCTTGGAGTTGATGTAGGACACAGCCTGGGACACCGTCTGGTCCCACTGATGCTGTGTTTTTGGCTTTGGAGAGGGCGGCTCTTACCTGAGCATCTGAGATGTCAGGGGGGCAGCACTCTGCTGGGATAGATATTTGCCATTTTGATGGGGAAGGGGGGGGGGTTTGCGCTGAACCTGTCAGCTAGGATGTTGGCAATGTCTGTGGGTTCAGTGTATTTTTTGTCATTTTGAACTAATTCTGAGAATATCTGGGAATTCCCAGCCAGTTTCCTAACATAACTAAAGAAAGCCTTGTGATTATCCTTAGTGTCCTGTGCAATTTTTCTCTCGAAGCTGGCCTTAGACGATTTTATGAGTGCCCTTCGTTTTTTGCTAATACTGATCAGAGATGCCTTCCCTTTTTGGGATTTTGCTCTATCATGTAGTAGCTTCCTCCTTCTATTGTATAGTTTGTTTATGGCTGGGGTCCACCAGACAGGACGCCTAACTTTGGAGGACTGGGTCTTGGTTTTATTTGTGATTGCATGATCCATGCATTCATGAAGGTGTTCATAGAATGCGTTTATAAAGGATTCTGCGGTCTGGGCTGTATTTTCGACAGGCCCAGGGGCTTTGAAGGATTCCAGCTCAGTTTTGAGGAGTGTGAAATTTGCTTTAGAGAAGTTTTTCACTGTGGTTTTCTGGGCAGGGGCTGGGGACGGGTTGTGAATATCTAGTGAGATTAGTTTATGGTCTGATCTTACCAGTGAGGGATACACTTCTGGTCTGGAGCATATAGACCCCATGTTGGTGATGATCAGGTCCAGTATGTTTTCCCCTCTTGTGGGAGTGGCAACAAGTTGTTCCATAGCATTTGAGTTTATAAATTCTAGGAACCTTTGGGCTAGGGTGTTGGAGCTAGAGTAATGCTCCCAGTCTATGTTAGGGTAGTTGAAATCACCCAATATAATGGTGTTTGGAGAGACCTTCATATTTTCCAGTGTTCTCAGGAAGGCCGAGTGGGGTTCCTGGGTTTGGGAGGGTGGTCTGAAGCAGGCTATAAACTGGAAGGCAGTTTTACCCACTGTTAGTTGCACATGGATAGTCTCTGATGCTTCGTGCTGTGCCACCAACGTGGAGGTGTGGGTATCTTTGACGAATATTGATACTCCCCCTCCTTTTGTGGTTCGGTCCAAGTTTTGGGGTCGAAAAACATGGTATGAGGTATAACCTGGTAGTGCTGGGGTGCTCTCGGGAGCCTTGAACCAGGTTTCTGTTACTGCACAGATATCAATGTTCTCCATGCTATAGGAGAGTTTCGAGTGCGTGCATCTTGAGGTTTAGACTTCTGGCGTTGAGTAGCATTACTCTTAGTTTCTTATCCCTTGTGTAACCTATGGAGGTGGGTTTGTCTTTTGAGCCTGACCTAAAAAAGGCACTATGGGGGTGGCAAGAGCCTTTGCCAATATCTGAAAGCCCAGGGGTGACAGGTGCAAGCCGTCCCTAGTGAAGCATTATGGCTTGTCGAGCATGTCATCCCAGGCAGACAGGCATTGGATCCCCTTTGAATGACACCAATACTTAAGCCAATTGTTGAAATTGATCATCTTGTCTTCATATTGTGGCATCATTCTTGGTGAGGGTAAGATGCTACTCAAGTTCAGGGTCATACCGGCCTGGGCTACATGCTCAGAGAGCTCCTCTATGTCTCTTTTCATGTAGTCCAGGGAGGTACATCTCAGGTCATTCACACCAGCATGGACAATGACTGAGTCATATTTGTACTTGCCTTGGAGTGACCTGAGTGCTTGTGTTATGTGGCAGATCCTAGCGCCCGACAGGCAGCTCACCTTGACCTTCTCCTTGTTCAGCCTGGTGAGCGGGACGTCAGTGTGTCTGATGATAGAGTCACCTATTACAAGTGTATCAGGTGTGTTGTTTAGCCTTAAGGGCTGTGACTGTTCGGCACACTGGCTTTGTGAGATATGTGTTGCACGTGTTTTGTTTTGGGGTAGCGGTTGCTTGGGTGTCTGCTTTGGAGGTCTCTGCTGCTTAGGCAGATTTTTATTTAGAGCCTCCGAGTATGTTTTTGTGTGTTTATGTGTTTGGTTTGCTGTCGTGGTAGGTCTATGTGAGACTGGAATTGTAGTGAGTGTGGTTTCCTTCTACTCCTGACTGGTTACGCCAGTACTGAGTTGAGAGAGCTTAGCCTCCAGTTTGGCTATATGGTTGCATCTCTCACATGTGTTGGAATTTAGCTAGAAACAATAGCCTACAGCCAGTAGCACTAGAGAAAGCCACAAACAGATAAAGATTTGTAAAGATACAGAATGCTTTTAACTGCAGACAAATCAGTTACTTGTGCAGATTAGTTAATAGCAATAAAATACTCTCGAAGACTAAAAAGCAGGCAATAAAAGTGCTATATATTAATTGTTAAAAACAATAATCTGTATAAATAATTGGAAAAAAAAAACAGGATACTTATATATCTCAGCTAACAGCTGCAGTCAACAGCACTTATCCACTCTGCTCAGTGTGTATAGACAGAAACCCTATCAAAGTTAGGGTTTAAATACCAGAAGAACAACTTTTTTTTTACAAGAACACAAAAGAACCAGCCCCCACTCAGCAGACTATTAACACAATCTAGCCAAGTAAAAGAGAGGCTTCAGCTAGAAACAATAGCCTACAGCCAGTAGCACTAGAGAAAGCCACAAACAGATAAAGATTTGTAAAGATACAGAATGCTTTTAACTGCAGACAAATCAGTTACTTTTGCAGATTAGTTAATAGCAATAAAATACTCTCAAAGACTAAAAAGCAGACAATAAAAGTGCTATATATTAATTGTTAAAAACAATAATCTGTATAAATAATCGAAAAAAAACAGGATATTTATATATCTCAGCTAACAGCTGCGGTCAACAACTCTTATCCATTCTGCTCAGTGTGTATAACAGTCACATGGGTTATATATGAATATTTTTTAATACAGGGAGGTATACGCAGAGCAATACCATCAGTACACATAAATTGCCAAGTTTTACTTGTTACTATAAAGACTTGTTCAAAATCTAGGACATAGAAAGATAAGAAAAAGAGTTACAGCAGCCTAAGGAAAGGAAGGAGGGGAGGAGGCACAAGGAAGATAAAGGAAATGAAATGACAGAGTAGTGTATATAGTTGTGATAATGGTTCATTAAGTTTTGTGCAGCAGAGTGTTTATGGCACAAATTCATATAGCTATATTAGCACTACTTTAACCAGGGTGGCACAAGTGCATAGCCATTTATCTATCAGGTGTTGCTTCAGTTGACATTTAAACATTTTTCAGGTTGCATAGCATTCCTAAGTGGAGTGGTATGGTATTCCAGCTATTAGCAATGCAGTGTGAATACAAGGAGTATCCTGCAGTGCTCTTAGGTTTAGTTATGGAGAATAATGATTTGTCAGTGAGGCACAAAGGTCTGTTAGCAGCGTAAGGTTGAATGATGGAAAATTTTCAAGTTTATGCAGTATTCAAAAGCTTGCAATTAATTAATTGTGAGCACAGCAGGCATTTATTTAGTTTGAACCAGTTTAACTATTTTACAGAGAAGCAGTGATGTAATCTATATTTCTGGCCGGTTGAGAATTTGACTACTTTATTGAACCCTTTTTCTGGCTGGTTTAGCTGATAAGAATTGAAATTAGCTAGGCTAGAAGAGAAATATAATAGAGTAGGGATTAGAAAAGAAGTGATTATGTTCTGTGTAGTAAAGTCAGTAAAGTATTGTATTTGTCTCTACAGAGGAAGTCAGAATTTCTAAGTGCCTTCTTTATGGCTTGCTGAAGGTTGATCTCAAACTTCAGGTGATCATTTCTTATCAGTCCTAGTTGTCAGGTGTACGGCACTAGCTCCATGTTGGTCTTGTTTCATGATCGCATATTAAAGATATTTTTTGGGAGGAGAGAACATTGGGGGTGAGCAGTAGTAGTTTATTTATTTATTTATTTTTTAGTTCAGGAGGAGTTGCAAGTTGTCCAGCCACGCTTCTATAGAGACAAAGCATTTCTGGATGAGTATCTGTAGCACGGTACTAGTGTGTGTGTGTGTGTGTGTGTGTGTGTGTGTGTGTGTGTGTGTGTGTGTGTGTGTGTGTGTGTTTGTGTGTGTGTGTGTGTGTGTGTGTGTACACATATGTAAGTGTGTCAGTGATTTGTTCAGTATCCAAAAGCCTGACGTTATGTACATCAGCGAATCTTAGTTTAAGCCAGAAGACATCACCATCGAATCCATTACTAAGTATTGTGATTTTCTGAAAATAAAATGTCAGGCATTAGGGTTAGTGAATCCATTATTCTGCTCATCTCAATAAGCATATAAAGCTTTTTGGGTCTATATTAAAATAGCAAAACCTCACTTACGTGGATACCTAAATGCCGACACATAAATAGCGAACCGCGAAAACACTGAATGTCTTGAAGTTCAAAATTTGAAATATCGAATTGTCATAGTTGGTCCTTATCCGGTATAGCTCCCTAATGTAAATGTGCAATAGTTACGGACCTTAGGGTTAGGGTGCGGGTTAAGGTAAGTGCATACATAGTAATACATGCAACCTTTACTTAAGGGTTAGAAGTAGGGTTATGTTAAGTGTATGTATAGTAATATAGTTGTGTAGTTGGGTGCTGTTTGTTTATAGTTAGATACATTTGTGTGTGGTGAATGTTTGATTAGGATATGGGATAGATGGGTGAAGTGTAGCTATGAGGAAGTGTGGATTATTTATTTTGTTTGGGTAGGTAGTATGTAGAGGGTGGTGGGGTTGGCCAATTATGGTAATTTGATATTTAAAATTTTGTGCTTCAGGACGTTCGGTGTTTTCGCCGCTATTTATGTGTTGGCGTTTAGGTATTCGCGTAAGTGAGGTTTCGGTATTTTAATATAAACCCAGCTTTTTAGTATTCCTGTCACTGAATCTCTTCACAAACTCTATAAGCGGTGTAAGTTAGTACATGAGTGTTTGTTGAATGGCTTTGAAAACAGGTAATCAAGCTTCCTTATGTGTCCACGTTCCCTCTGTCCTCATAATTAGTAGTACCACAAATTCTGAGACACAATTGCATAATAGTAAGAGTGTTCATAACCAGTGGGTGAATTTTAAATAATCTTGTTTACTAACCTCTTATTTTATTAATTATAGTTTACCCACCAGAGAGACGAATATCTTATTCTATTCTGAGGTATTTCACTGACAATTCACCTGATGCAATTTCTCATACAAGTCTGTCTTCCAGTGCTCAGTGACTTTTGTACTATTGTTTTAATATTCTCTGCCAGGATTCATCCAGGTAATAAAAGTGATCATTCACTAAACATCAACTGTCTTTTCTTAGCATACTTGCATCATTGCATTTGTATTGTCTGATGTTTCAGTCTGACTGAGACACAGTGTGAGACTACTAACTCTGTATCCTGTTTGCATTAATGGATATTTATTTCCTTCTGCAATACAGGAGGAAATGCAGTGAAGCTGCCCTTTGGGTAAAAACAGAACTCAAAAGAGCCTATTCCCAAAGGATGAAGGTATTACAGGAATTCAGCCAAAGCAATAGTGAGCTAAATTGTTTTACTTACTGTAATATGAGAAATAACTACAAGAATAAAATGACCAAAGCAAAGGCAGATTTTCTTGAGAGCAGGCAAGAAACTCCGCTAGGTAGTCTTAACTGAGTCCATTCTTTGTTTTCTATTAGCTGGCAGAGTGCATCTTCCATGTATGTCACAACATGATTCTGAGGCAAATATTCATTGGCAGGGAGGGACAATTGCTCAGAAACCATTACTTGGGTTTTTTTTCACTCCAGTATGATTTATGCTTTCAGTGTTGGCCTCAAACAGATGCCCTATGCAGACTGTCTCAAAAAACTCCAGCTTTACTCCGTCGCATATCGCCTACTCAGAGGTGATCTCTGCCTAACATACAAAGCTTTGTCAAACCCAGAGCTGTTGGACATGCTCCACTTAAAGAAATCCCAATCCCTCTGAGCTACACACTCTAGGGACCTTAACCTTTTCACCACAATAAACAGAACATGCCAGAGGGATAGATTCCTGTCCCA
The DNA here is from genome assembly GCF_019279795.1 of Protopterus annectens. Classification (NCBI taxonomy): domain Eukaryota; kingdom Metazoa; phylum Chordata; order Ceratodontiformes; family Protopteridae; genus Protopterus; species Protopterus annectens. The sequence continues at coordinate 731,984,642 of NC_056726.1, read as the reverse complement.
GAGACTTCCCATACTCTGGAATAAACTACCTATCTATATCAAACAAAGCTCCTCATTAGCACTCTTCAAGAAAAATCCTGATGACTGGATGGGAAATAGGAAATTCACCCCGGGGATCACCTCTGTGGCTCTGCTCGACAGTGGCACAGGAAAATATTTTTCTTGGGTGGCAAAAGCCAGGGTACCTTTTTGGCTAGGCTTGTATAGGCCCCAGGGCCGATAGCTTAGCACCTACCTATGAAACTATGAACCTATGAGCTGGCAATAAGTTTTAATTTTACTATTTTTAATTTAAGTAAACTGTTACTGGCTCTCACATTACTTTATTCAATTGTCTACTGGTTGTTTTCTATAACAGCAAAAGAAAGCTGGTACACCACTGAATATGGGCCAAAAATAAACATTTTTGGAAATAATAAGATGCAGATACATTTTTAGTTTAATAAACATCTGTACACAGACCACTGTACTCTGTTCATAAATTATACTTAATTTTATAGGTTATGCACAGAAACAATAATTTTAGTTAGGGGACATAATATCACTGGTTCAAGGCATTCACAAGCATTGGCCAGCCCAGGTTTGTCATCTCAATTATTAAGTTCTTAATGACATGTACTAGTTTTCATCAATATTTTCCTTTTGTATATTATAAATATCTTAGATTTATCTGGTTATTTCTCTGACTTGTGGAAATTTGCTTTAATAACTTTGCAATACCTGAACCCGTCCGTAATGACAAAGCTGATTTTTTTCTGCCCTTTTACACTAATAGTACAAATGCTTAACATCTTCAAGAACATAACGGTTGCTAAGATAAAGAGATGGGTGAAACCTAATGAACTGCTATCCATGTAGCAGCATGACTTTTATAGGGGGCATGTTGTGATGACCTCATTGTTGTCCCTTTAAAATTGATGCATGAGAGCCTTCTTACCACTTCCTCCTGCACAAAGCTCTTAATTTCTCCTAATCTCCAGAACATTCTGGACTTCTTAATTAGATAAGCAGGGATAGTCTTCCTGGTATGTCAATATAAAGGATGAAAAGCTGCTTCTGCAAGAAATGATTTAGAGATTAAATTGGCTAGTCACAGTCACAACCAAGAAAATCGACAGTTGAGTACCCTAAGTGTCTGTACAAGTACTCTTACATTACAGTGTTTTTAGCAATATTGTATTTGTCTTCCACAGATTGAAAAGCTCACTACAGCATGCCCATCTAGCACTCAGACTACACAAATCTAATGCCATTAGCAATTTTCTTGCAAATGACCTAATCAAAGTAGTATACTAGTTCAGGATTTGTAGATTTAATGTGATCTTCAGCAAAACTATTGCAGTGTGAATTTCAACAAAGCTAAGTCCATTTTATGTGGAAAACAAAGACTATTGCCATGTTATATCAAACTCACCCAATGAAACTCAAGATAATATTAGAAATGAACACACACATATCTTAGGGTTTGGCTTTGTCCTTCTTGGATTTTTATAACATATATAAGTAGCCAGAAAAACTAAAGATCAACTGATAATGTATTGTAGATGTGTTGCTTTCTAAGAGATGAAGCCAGGACAGCCATGAGTATGTTCTCCCAGTAATTTACTCTTCATTTTCTTGTATCTAAGAACATTACAAAGTTCTCACTGCAGATTTATTTCAATGAAGACATACAACTGCTTTTTTAAAGGAAAGCATGTTTGCTGGTCATAACCCACAGACAGAAACTGGTACTGTATATTCAAAGAATAAACTTTTTTTTTTTTAAACTGCCTTGTTTTAACAAAGCAACTGAATGTGAACTTTAAACTTTTTTGTATAGCTTACTTGTTTGTTAATATACCTTTTTTTAATTATAAACAGTCCTAAAATGTTTTCTTCGAACTTCGCTCACAGTTTAGTATTCACTGCTCTTACCCCTGTGAAGCTGCATATTACTCAAATCAATTCAAATGAAACGTTTGGGCAAATATGACAAAGAAGAAAGTTGGATTGGGAGGACGACAAGAGAACCTCAATTCTAGCATGGTTGTACAAGGTGATGGGAGCACAAGAAATCTGGAGGATCTATGAAGCTATGCCACAGAGTCACAAAGTGAATCTTGAAGTGAAGGCTGCTAATATTTCTAAAAGGCAAACAATCTCCAGGACAACAACCAATAAGAGTTAATGGATAAAAGAGGTGATTAGGCTAATCGAACATGATCTACATTTATGATAGGGTTAAAGATGAAACTAAAATAAGAGTTCTGTTAGAAATAGTCTACCTGGGCTTCAGTAAGGCCATTGATGCATTGCCAGACATAAAAATGATATGAAAATAGAAGAAAAACTGAGGAAATGTATAGGTGCATGACTGAATGGTAGAATATACAGGGTTTTGGTTAAAGGGCAAAAGTCTGGCATTAGAAAAGTGTCTAGTGGAGTACAACAGGAGTTTGTTCTGGATCCAATAGCTTTCAGTATGTTGTTTGCTAACATATCTGAGGGGAAAAGAGAGCATGATCAACCTGTTTAGTGCTGAAACAAACCTAAGTACAAACATAAAAGATGGAGAAAAATGCAGTAAATGACTTAGGAAGGCTGAATGAGTGAACAAATGGTTATCAGGTGAGATTCAGTACAAAGAAGCACAAAATACTGAACGTGGGCCAGGACATCACAGGGGTAAAGTATCAGAAGGAGAGAAACTGATGGCAACAGTGGGAGAAAGGGAGCTGGGGGTGGGGTAACAAACCAACATGGATTAGACCACAAGAAACAGGGAGAAATGGTAGCAAAAAGAATGCCCTGGGTAATGCTTCCTCTCTGCAAAGTGTTGGTCAGAGCATACCTTGATTACTGTGTGCAATTTTAGAGACCGGAAAGTGAAAAGGACCTAAAGCTTCTGGAAGAGTTTAAGAGAAAATCAAGCAGAAATATTCTTTGTCTGGAGAGGAAGGAATATGATCATTGCTCAGAGGAGGTAGAGCTCTTTTCATGTGATATCAGAACAATTCATGTAAATGTGATACTGTTCAGTGATATCATGTCAAATAGATGCAACTGAGTCATTTTAACAGGAAAGACGTGACTAGATAATTGAGGCATATGCAGCAGTTTACAGAGACAAACTACTCACTAGATCTCTCAAAGTACTTTTTAACAGAGAGGAACTGAGGACCAATAGAATGAACTACCAGAACTGGCAGTAGAGATAGAATCCACAGAGCATTTAAGAGTGTAATTATATGTAGAAAAAAGTAAGGGAACTTTACGGGAGGCAGAACGTTAAGAACTTGAAAACAATAGAATGCATAGGCTTATTGTCTTTTCGTTGGCATAATATCAAAATTAGTATTTCTCATGACTCATACCACAACAGACATATACACATAGCTAGCTAGAGAGATAGACAGATAGAGAGACAGATATATAGATAGATAGATAGATAGATAGATAGATAGATAGATAGATAGATATAGATATAGATAAGATGCATTACTGAGTTCAAGCAAGATTTTGATAAATGCAAGAACCCATTGATTGCAAGATGAGTGTTATACTGATCAATATATCTGTCTGTATATCTATCTATATCCCCCACAATTCCAAACCCGAGTCATTGCTCATTTCCCCTAAAACTCCACCTCCCACACTAAACCTAAAGTCCCCAGTTGCTCCTTAAAGTTAATACTCCAACCCCCGAAAGATCAGTTTGTAATATGTATAGTCAGTTTTTGCATATAATGCATATTTTTTTTATGAAATGAAATAAAATCTGTTTCGGGATTAGTAGTGCCTGCCATGCTACAGAAAGAAAGAAAAGATGCATGGGAACGTAGGAATGTGTTAGTGGAGATAGAAAACAAACTAAGTAGAGTGGGCACAAAGTAATATGATTCCTAGGAAGTAGAAAAGCATGTTAGATAATGGCTATTTCTTCCACATGTTAAAGGTAACTGATGATCTAAGATGTTTAATAAATAGCTCAAATGATGACACATAAAAAAAAACACACATACACATTTCTGGAATGCAGTCATGAACCCTATATGCTGCAGCTGTAATAGGCTCTAGTAAGTTGATCAAATAATTATGTTGGGATTATCAGAGTGTTGTACAGACAGAAGTGCTGCCCAAAGATAAGGATGTGATTCTAATTTACTACAATTAATTAGGAGAAAAAATGTTATATAAATGACTATCAAGGTTGCGCATTTCTGGGGGCGTGGCTAGGATACTGAACTGATAGCTGCACTTCATTTCAGCTCTCTTACCTCAATACAATTCCTGACAGGAATTTTACAAAATAATATTTAATTTGAAGAACTATTTATTACTAACTTATTTCTAATAACTCTGAGCATCTATAAGAAAAATTTTATTGTCAGAACTTAAATAATTCCTGTCAAATTAATTACTGGAAAATCAGCACCAATATCAGCTTTACAGCATGAGTCATCTAAAGAATACAGCACAAGACTCTTCTCTGAAAAAAGACCTGCAATCTCTCATTACAAATATCCAGGAACTTACAATCAAAATCGACAAGATGGACAATAAAATAGATACTTTTAAATAAAAGTGCTCACAACAACTGAAACTGCTTCAAGAAATTTTTACACAGCAGAAAGGACAGATATCACTTATTGAACAGTCATTAAGTGACATTGACACTAGAGTCCAAATAGAAGAACAACAAACTGAAGTCTTACTTCAACAGAACACATATTTACTAGAAAAGCTTGATGAGATGGAAAATCGAACAAGAAGAAATAATATTAGAATATATGGTCTACCAGAAAAATCTGAAGGGGACAATATGATAAACTTTCTTACCACCTGGATACCAGATGTAACAAATATACCTGTAGCTCTTTCATATGGTATAGAACCTGCGCATAGATCACTAGCAGCTTCTGGAAATGCTTCTTCTCCGGGTAAGAACAAGCCAAGATCTATAATTGTAAGACTTTTTTTCTACACAAGATAAAGATCGTATATTAAGAAATGCTTGTGCAAATTCTCCCATCAAATACAATGATTCATTAATAAGATTTGACAATGATTATTCTACAAAGGTGGTTTCAAAAAGAAAAGAATTTATACCAATAATAAAAACCTTGAAGAAAAAGCAACTGAAAGCCCATCTTTTATTCCCAGCAAGACTGAGAGTTTTTCTACCAAATGGAATAAAAATCTTTGAAACAGTAGATTCGGCAATAAATTACCTGACCAACTATAACATCCTATCTATGGACTGGACAATAAGTACACCGAAAAGAAACACTGAAGTAAATAATTGGAAAACTGTTGAACAAAAGAAAAAAAAACTTAAGGACAAATAATCTTACATATGTTATATTCTGTAAAAATCTAAATAATAATACTAACAACAAAAGAAAAGTTCTTACTGTCTTCAAGTTACACCGAAACAGGTACTGTTTTCAATTATACTTTAAATGTCAAAATTAGCATACATTTAAATACATTTATCTCAAATCACATCAATATACTAAGCATAATTTAAACATTACTCTATTTTTCATTATTATTCATCTATTATTTTCATAGTCTTAGAGTAATCAATGCATAATAATGTTCCCAAATAGTTATTTATTTATTTATTTGTTTATTTATTTATTTATTTTCTCTCTTTGTGTTTTGTTGTTTTTATTTTTCTCTTCTTTTTATAAAATCTTTATTACCTTATAATACTTTAATCAGTATATGGTTATATTGCTTAATAGGTATAGTAATGGCTGCTATATAACTTATTATCAGTTACATCCCTGACAGCATTACTTTTTATAAGTTAAAAGTGTCCCTGTTTGGATAAACGCTAATGCTGGGCGGAAATGTGTTGCTTTTGAAATGAAGTATTTCAGTTTAGATGTATTATAAGACTACTTTAAATAATCTTAAAAGATGTTCTGCCTTTGACTCATATGCACATACTGATATGGTCCAGTAAAAAAATATGTTTTAAGTGATATTTTGAGGCTATAAGTCAGGTGTGTTGTGGCTCCGGACATCCGGGGTTGAGAGATGCTTGTGACTAGCTTAGATATCCTGTTGTTCTTTCTTTTGTAGAGAAATAAGGCATAGTATGTTTAAAATGCAAAGTTTGATAGTTGTGAACACTACTCCGCAAACTAGAGTGCTCACGTGCACACTACATGAGTTTGTCACGAAGTAAGAGAAGGGAAAATAAAAAAGAAAAAACACATAGCTTTTCCAGCTTGGTTCTCGAGACAATTTAACAGCCACAAACATCACTAAAAACTCAAGATACTTATTGCATGTCACATTTACTTGTGTACGCCATCCCCTGACTCTTTCTAATTGATGTCTAGTCAGGAAATAAGCTAGGTTCACATTTAAAGGTACAGGAACCTAAACTCCTTCTAAGGAAACGTAAATAATATATGAGGTTCATCTAAATATACACAGATATATATTTTTTGAAGCACTTTCAGCTTATGGCTACTGATGTCTTCTAGCACCTTGATAGATAAGGACATATATCTGCTTGTCTTTCTGTCAGTTTAGTTTTCCAGACATTTTAGCTATCCCTTACTATGTTTTGTACAGCAGAGTTTAAAGAGCAGAAATGAATCATCAGCGAATAAAATCACTGCTGTTTTACAAATTCTCTAAAGAAACTAGTAAATGTCAAGCAACGGACAGATTTATTTTAAAGAAAATTGCAATTTGCCACACTGGTGCTCCTACAAAATATTACTAATGTCCTGCTACCAAAATATGCCCTCAAATGGACAAATGGGATGCAACAAGAAGGTTAAATGTACATTTAGCAAATCAAGCATTTAAATAACAGTATAATATACTAGATAGAGAAAGTAAAAGCAATAATCATATAAACAACTATAATAAGTAACATAACAACAGAGGATTTAACCCAATGTGTCAGTTATACAATATTTATATCCCATATACGTTTGAACTTTGTTGAAGCATCTGTGTTCTACACACATATTGTATTAAATCCAATTTGAGTAGAAGAGGGAGAGGCTTAGCCCACACCCTAATTTATTACTAAGTTACCATGCATTATGAACATACATTATGGCAGGTACTCAGCGAGCTATCCATCCTTAGATGGCTCATGCTGTTCCCATTTACTCATCTGAATAATGACTGCGGCTGTACTCTTCTTATTATATTTCCTGGCTGTGGCTTCACCCTTCTTATAATATTACCTGGCTTTTTACATTATCAATAATGACACAATACTAGTGTATGTGGGTATATCATGTTACTGTTAGTGTAAACAAAAATGCTTGACAATGCAACTGTAATTCTCAAACCTTTCTGCAGACAAATGTATAGCATTGTCTAGCAGTTGAGAGCCTGATTGTTCCTGATCAGCAGACCTGTATTTTCATGTTCCAATATGACTACATGAAAAGACGCCAATATTAGTCTGCAAGTTTAGTAAGCAGTAAATTCATCAGGGATTAATTCGAGGGGACACTTATATTATAGCTAAAGCACTTGACATTTGATAAATGTATCCTCTCAATGATGAGTTCTATCTAGTCATTAACTGTAAAACAACTTTTCTGAGAAACATTGTTGTAATGCCAGTTAATTATTTGAATTAAATATTTCTATATACAGTCATAAAGCAATTACCAGAATAAATAATACTCTTGCAGTGCATGGATCACCATAGCTATCCTCTGATGTTAGAGGAAAAACAAGCTTCTTAAACACCTTTTTGATGTAATAAAGGTATTACCCCATAGTTTAAATACATTTTGTCTATTTACTGCAAAGTGGGTTAGGAATTTTAACCTGTAACATTTTCATACATAATAGTTTAAATCTTAGCAGCTTCCATTATTTTGATATGTTCTCCAGTATACTTTTTAAATACTATAATGAGAAGCTCCGGATGTTTAATTCTAAGCTTTTATTCAGTCATAAGATTAAATCACTGGTGTTAAGTAAGCCAAAATTATATCTCCAGCACTTATTGTCAGCAGATAAATTCACTGGTTAAGTGTCAGTCTAAGCTGTAAGAGTTAATATGTGATATACATCGATGTTTGCTTTGAAAATGTGGTCAAGTGCACTGTACTTTTACCTCTGTACAGTGTCTTTTTGATTATACAAAGTCCCTCTGAAAGTTGATAAAAGTGTTAACAACAAAACACTCAATCAAGTAACAACATTATAAGTAGTTTCTTGGATAAGGGAGATGTCTAAATTTTGATCTTGTTGTCTCCAGCCATGGGAATTGTCTTTGAAAAGCTGAAAAATGCAATCAGAGGAACATATTTAATGTCTACTAAAGAAATATTAATATATGTTTACATTGTATTGCATTTCAGTTTATGTTAAACATGAAATATGATGTGGTTTCAGAACTATTCATGTTTTTATTCCAATATGACTTTGCAAATACTAATTTAAACACTGGTTTCGGACTTGAGTAGTCTAAAACATTTATACAACAATGGTATTGTATTATACAGTAATGTCAGTGAATAGTTTTCAACAGATGTATGCAACATACAATTATAGATTTTAACATGATGTTCACTAATACCCTAAACTATTTTGAAATGATGCTACATTAATCTAAATATTTGTACCTTTTTGAAACCTGATTAGAAATAAGTATTATTGAATTACAATAAGATGAGTAAATAATATATTTATATATTTTAGCTGATTAGATTATCTTAATATATTATTCAATTATCTTTATTTAAAAACTAAGAGGATAAGAGAAACTGATCCAAATATTATTTGTGAGGGTAGAAAGTTTGTTTGGTTAGATTCACTAACCAAACAAAGAGGTATATTACCTCATAGCGATAGGGAATGGTTTTTAAGGTTAAGAATTACAAGTTTGGAAGTTCTTTGTTTTTTTTTTATTCTATCACTTTGGTGTCACTCAGAAACATGCAAAATCATACAAGAAAAACTTTTTGAATTCTGTATCCAAGATGGAACTAAGAATAAACAATATTTACATAAACTCACGCATAAAACAAACTCAAAACTAGGAAATGAAATGTTTATCCATAAATGTTATTGGTCTAAATAATAGTAATAAAAGGAGAAGCCTATTCAAGTACATAAACTTACATAAACCACAAATAGTCTTCTTACAAGAGACACACTTATTAGATAGAGATAACAACTTAAATATTAATAATTACACCGTACTAATAAACTCTCAATACAAAACAAAAAAAAAGAGGAGTAGCTATACTACTTCGCAACTCAACTATAACACCTAAAATAATTACTACTCATCAAGATACATCAGGTATGTTTTGTCTAGCTTCAATATAATTAAATAAAAGAATCTATATGTTAGTAAATCTATATTGAATCCCAGGAATAGGATTAAAAACAGTTAAACAGCACTTTGAAGAGATAATTCATTTAACTAAGGGTAGCCTGATATTGACAGGAGACATCAACTGTATAATGAATGAAAAAGATACAGAGTCTAAATCTAAACGGAGAAAACAACCTATCTCTAAAGCACTATCAAAATTTATAGATACATTGTATTTAAAAGCTATAAATAAATTTGCAGAACCAGACTCACTAATCTTCACATTTTATTCTCATAGATATAAAACTAACTCTAGAATTGATAGAATATATGTTGCCAATGACCTAATAACAAAAATTGACAAAGTCAAAATTATAAATTGTCCCTTATCTGATCATAATGCCATAGTCTTTGAGATAGAGCTTACACCATTTTATTCAAATCCCATTACTAGGATACCTTCCTATATCACAAAATTGACAGATTTCAAAGAATTTTATGAAGAAACAATCAAAAACTTTCTAGAAATAAATTACACAGAAGATATTTCAGAAATATATGTCTGGGATTCATTAAAAGCAGTTACATATGGGACAATATTATCCTGGTACATAAATAAAAGGAAGTTATGGAATAAAGATATGCTAGACTTACAAAACAAAGCAGATAAATTGAAATTGGAAATACAAAAGGGTAATGCTGCTCAAGTTCAAGAACTTACACAAATCAGTAAGAAGTATACAGAATTATTACATCATAAGATTATGATTAACTTAGAAAAGATAAAAATAAACTCATACTCTACTAATTCAGCACACCTGAGACACATAACTAATAGTAAAAGAATAATTAAACCTAAGCAAATAAAAGAAATATTTATTCCTAATACTAACAAAAGAGTTACGGAACTAAATGATATTTTAGAAGCATTCAGACATAATTCCATAAACACTCAAGATACACCTACTAAGGATATAAAAAATACTTAGAAAATAATATTCATATTAAATTAACATAAGAACAAATAGACATTATAAGCAAACCAATCAATATGACAGAATTAAAATCACAAATTAAAAAGCTCAAGACAAATAAAGCACCTGGCCCAGACAATATGCTACCAGAAATGTATAAATTAATACCCAATCAAGCCATATCCTTATTATTAAAAGTATATGATATAGCCTATAAACATTTGAATATACCACCCTCTTGGAAATATTCATTGATATCCCCAATTATCAAACCAGATAAAGATGAGAAGCAGTGTTCCTCATATAGGCCAATATCATTACTCAATATACACTATAAGATGTTTATGGCTATATACGCAGATAGGATCAAACACTTTCTTCCTTTCTTAATTCACAAAGATCAAACAGGTTTTATTAAAGGAAGAAATACTTCAGATAATATTAAAATAATACTAATGTTAATAGATTATAGCAAACATAAAGTCCTAGATTTAAATGTAATCTCATTAGATATTAATAAAGCTTTTGATTCAGTTAACTGGAATTTTCTTTCACTAGTTTTAAAAGAATATAACTTTCCTTCTAATTTTAATAATCTTATCCAAATACTATATGAAAAATCTACTGCATATTTTAAACTGGGATCACATAGATCAGGCCCTATAACAATCAAAAAGGGAACTAAACAAGGTTGCCCTTTATCACCATTGTTATTTGCATTACTCATAGAACCCTTTGCAAATCAAATCAGATCAAACAATAACATAAAGGGCATTTGTATTAATAAAATGTTAAACCTTAAAATCCAACTCTTTGCTGATGACACACTATTAACTCTCTCAGATGCAAATGAGTCTTTGAATGCTCTATTTAACTCCATGAATAAATTTCAAAATATTTCAGGCTTAACATTTAATGAAAACAAAACTGAAATTATACCCTGTAATTGTAAAAAAAAAAAAAATAATATAAACAAAAGATTGTCCAAATATATAGTAACAGAAAGTGAATTATTATATCTGGGAATAAATCTATTCAATGAATTAACAGATTCTCGAATATTTAACTATAATAAAATACTAGACAAAATAGAACAAACAATTGATTACTGGAATAAATATATCTTTTCAACAGCAGACAGATTATATCTTATTAAAATAATCATATTTCCCAAAATATTATACTTAATACGAAATTTTTCATTGCCACCTCCCAAATATATTATTTAAAGATATAATAAACTAATTTTAAATTTTTTAGTACTAAACACTGTGTTGACAGTGAAGCTCAATTATTTACAATTAGAAGAAGTAGCACATTTATACCCCCACACCATCCTGCTGTGTTGGCTTTTGAACGTTTATGTACAACACAAATTAGGTGACTTCTTGACAATAGACAGATAACATGTGACAACAACATAACATCTGCAGAATTATTTTGCTTAAAGGAACTTTCTGTTAACAATGACTATAGGGTTATGAACCCAGACAAAGATGGAGGAGTGGTTATTATGACCAACACTGATTATTTAACGCAGATGCAGAGCATTCTAAACGACTCCGACACATATGAGTTAGCTTCTAAATTTGATGTCCAGAAGGTGTACACCAAAATAGACTGGATGCTTTATGATTTGCTATGTGAAGGTATAATAGATGCTGAGGAATATAAATATTTATCGGTAGAACACCTGGTCATGCCCACCATTTTTGGCATACCCAAAATTCATAAAAATTTAGTTAACCCACCTTTTAGACCCATAGTTGCAGCCAGACGATCAAAAATTGAACCTCTAGCTTCCTACATAGACATTATGACCAAGGACATCCTGGAAAGGTTGCCATATATCTTAAAAGATTCGTGGCACTGTTTGGACTGCCTCAGGACTTTGTCTCATGATGATCTGGGGGATTTTTTGTTGGTCACTATTGATGTTATCAATTTATTTTCAGTGATTCCCCCATGATTGTGGGCTCGACTGGTTTAGGAAGAGCTTGGACAAACATATCAACTTGCACTGGACCATGAAGGACCTATTGGTGGATCTGTTGCAAATGGTACTGGAGAACAATTTTGTAGGTTTTGAGGATGAGTATTACAGACAGTCCACAGGGGTGGCTATGGGTGCTAAATGTGCACCCATTTCCAACCTTGCTTTAGCAGAATGGGAAGACCAGTTTGTGTTGACATCTGATTATAAGGCTAAGATGCCTATCTATTTTAGATTTTTGGATGACATTTTGCTTTTTTGGAAGGGCACACTTGACAAACTGGAAGAATTTATTTTATATTTGAACAACACGACAACATTCTTAAAATTTACACACAAGGTTGTCAAGATGAGTATTGATTATCTGGATTTACAATTATATACTAAAAATGGTAAAATAGAATCAAGATTATACAGAAAGAAAACTTACAGCAATTCATTTCTACATTATAGTAGTTGTCACCCTGCCTATGTTAAGAGAAATGTTGTTAAGGGTCAAATGATCAGGTTGTCTCGTATTATTAGTGAGGATGATGTCTTTAAAATTGAACTGGACATATTGAAGGACTTATTTGTGCAAAGAGGTTATCCCATTGATAAACTTTTGTCGCTTCAACATGAAATATTTAGAAGAAGGTCTACTGACTTTGTTCCAATTTTGCATGACACACACAGGTTATGTGACAAAGTCACCAACCATAAAGATGTGCCTGATAGAAACAATACGCCAACAGGAATGGTATTACAACACAATAGGTTAGCATCTGAAGTTAAAGATGTTATTTACGGTGCTTGGGAAAGCCTCATCCCTGCAGACTTACACAACATACTTGGTAAATGTCCCACTTTTATTAATAGTAGAGGTTCAAATTTAAAAGACCTACTAGAGAAGACCCCTAGATCCTTTCGACAAAGACAGCTACTATGGCCAAATGTGGCAATTGCAAGGCCTGTAAATTTATTAATGACGGTCCCTATGTTTGTCTAGGTAATTTTAAGAGAACTTTGAAGAGCCCTGGTTACTCCAACTGTAACGCAAGCATAGTAATTTATGCTGCCACTTGTTTATCTTGCCCAGCGTTCTATATAGGTATGACTACCAGGAAGTTGAGACAAAGAATATTAGAACATTACAGGGACATAAAAAACAAGAAAACCACTAATTTATTGTATGTACACACAAATCATTGTTCAAACTTTAAAAAGTTTTTTTTTTTTGTTATTGACAGGCTATATACAAAGGATTTTGGTGGGGACTTTAAAACCATGTTGGAAATAAGGGAATGTCTTTGGCAACTGAGACTTGATGCCAGCAATGCTCCTGGTATCAATAATGCACTATCCCTAGCATGTATTTTAAGATACAAGGCAGCTTGTATATAATATAAAACTATGTAAATTTAAATATTTTAAAAGATATGTTTTTTGTTTTATATGGAATGTTTATTACTGCACACACTGCTTTTTATGATGTTTTATTTTGGTTTATTTATTTATTCTGGGTAGCTATTACTTACTTGAGATTCTAGCAAACAAGGTATTGTTGAGCAGGACTTTAAGATTTGGTGAACAGGAACTTTAGGGGATAATTGTTTAATTTAACTACCCTCCTGTTTTTTCATCATTGATTAATCAAGCACTAATTAATAGCTGTATTTAAAGGTTGTTTTTACTGAAGTTAACTGACTCTGAAGATGCCCATGAGGGTGAAAGCGCTTAGTCAGTTCAAGTTGCTGTTTTTTTATTTCTTCATTCATCAAATTGTGGATTAATAAACGTTTTGTGAGGTTACCTGTTATGTTACCTTAGTGCCTTTTTGTTTACTAGTTGTTTTACACTCTGAGTTCCTTCAGTAATTTTAAATTTTCTATGGTTTCTAAATAAACCCAGTATAACCTTAAATAAACATTTACCAGATTGGGAAGACGGTGGAATTAATTTACCGGATATTGATTTATATATTACCTCATCTGTTATTAAAAACATAACACTATGGTTAAATAATTCATACACACCTATATGGAAACAAGCCCGTGAGCAGATTTACATAGAAGTCAATTATAATCACATACAAGACAACTTAACAGTAATATCATCACCCCTTATATGGATGTTAAAAGATTATTTTTTAGGGAAAAGGAATAATATTAATAAATTGCCATCAAACTATATAAGCTCTACACTTTCAGTGTTCAAAACATATATAAACAAAATACCAAATATTAATTCTTGGATTTTTCTTATTTTCCATATAGCTTTTACACCAAATATTCTAGATACATTCCAAATATCTAAAATAAATATACTTAAAGAAGAAACATTACTCTTTTGGCATCAACTTATAGAGAAAGGGAAAATTCTAACAAATGAACAGATAATTTATAATTATAATATAAATAAAGGCAATTGGTTGTTTTTACAAAATCTTAGGTATTTTCTTATAAATAAAATAGAAAAAATGCAACCTTCAGTTAGACATGAAGCTCCAAAACTCATTGAACACCTTATTCTTATCTCAAAACAGCCTTATCAGGGTACAGGTTATTTGTCTAATATCTATAAAATTGTTAAAAAAACAAAAAACTATCATGAAAAATCATACTGGGATTATTATACTTTAATAAACAACCATCCTCCAATTGAAGAAGAAAAAAGTAATATTCTAAAATCTTCCAAATTTTCTACATTATTAAAATACTGGCAATTATTCACATCGAGATATCTACACAGAAGTTTCTATACACCACATAGGTTAGCCAAAATGTATTCTATTGAAGATCAATGTTGGAGATGCCATACCAAGATAAAAGCAGATCGGCAGCATGTTTTTTATGAATGTATATGTCTTAATATGTACTGGAAATCCATTAACTATTTTTTCAGACTGTTTATAATGATAATTTTCAATTAACAAAGTCTTTAATTTTATTCAACTCTCCTATTCCAAACTGTGTACCAAAAAAAGACACTAAAATCCTATGGTCACTATTGGCAATTTCACGTAAAATCATAACTATATACTGGAAAAATGAGGCTTCACCTACATTCAAGGAATTTGAGAATTTAACAACAACATTTGCTCACATGGAAATGTTAACAGTGAAGAACAGAACTAAAAGATCTACTTCATACTATTACTCTTGGATGAAAGCACTGGAAATACTCGAAAAGATCAAAGAAGATATATCATCTTATGTTTCTAACTTTATATAATATAGAATTTCAATGTTATTTGCATAGACACCAATGTAAATAGTTATATAATGGTTTGAAGTTAGTAATGTTTTAGAATTGTAAATATGTTATTTATCTTTATTTCATGTAATGTTTCTTAAGACATCTTATTTGAAATAATAAAAAAAATTAGTAAAAAAAAGGTTGTGTGTTTCTAAGAATGTCAGTGTGTAGGTTAGGTACAGTAAATTCTCAGTTAACTGGAACTCAAGCAACCAGTACTCTCAAGCTACCGACAAAAAGTATCAAAGAAATAACACTACAATTTTCATGTGTTGTGCTTTCTGTCCCCCCACCCCACAGAAAATAACTTACGTTTTTAGAGTTTTACAGGTTTGAAAAGGAAGATAGGAATAAATTCCCTCTCTCCCAAACCTGAGAACAAGTCAAACCAAACAAATAGAATAAGGTACAGTATTAGTTAGGCCTGTTTTTAATAGTAACTCTCAACCAATCAGAAAATACAATTATCCGACATCTACCAATCCCCATTGGTGCTGATTAACTGAGAGTTTACTGTAGATGCTTGAGACTTTTCCTGGTTTCACTATTCTTCTTAAAGAGTGGAAATACAAGTGAAGTGCTATAAAACTTTGGGATAATGTCTGTGTAATCTACAAGGGGCAATCACAAGATGAATTCAGCAAATGCTAACATAGGCTAATTGGCGTATGCAATATGGGCAAATGCTGCAATGCCATGGTACATATATGTGGGTACATAACATTGGTATGTAATCTACACAGCACACTGTATATGGATACCAAGTTGTGTGCTACAGATATACATGCTATAATTCATAGAGATAGCAATGTGGCTTTCAGCTTGTGAATTCTCATGAGTGATTCAAACATTTTGGGATCATTAGCTATAACTGGACCATATGAGTATTTTTTATTAAATTAAGGCATCTCATCCTGAATATGTTGTTGCATTGGGATGGTGAGGTAGTTGGGCTAATGTGCTTATCTGAATGTTACTCGGATGCACTTTACAGCAAACTCCCACCAAAGTCATTATTCTATTTTAACACATTTTAATGATGTATGTGATGAAGTCAATGCTTAACAATGTTATCCACTTTTGCTGGGCAGTCATTTTCTGCCTATTTTTTGTTAGTGCAGTGCATACATACAGTTCATAGTTCAAGGCTCCAAGCACAGGAATCACAGAACTCATAGGAAATATAGACAACTGAGTCTCACAACTGTTTGTGCCTTGTCAGTCTCTACCCTTAAGAGTGTATCTCCTTTTTCAAGGAGGTTTAGGCCACTCAAGCCAGGGGTAAGATTGTGAATAATAGCTAAAAAAAAATAAACAAAAAAAAAAAAAAAAAAAAAAAAAAAACAACTGAGCAAGGGTTTATTACATAAAAGAGATGGTAACTGCAAAACTTATTAATAACAAAGGAAATTGTACTGGCAAGTTAGATTAAACACCCTCAGCTTCCCAGGTTAAATGATGCACTTTATTTAACAAGTGTTTTAAATCTAAGAATAGTGGATTATACATAAATGTTTTATTTTAATATTCATATATTGTTTTAACCAATATGACTTTAAGTTTTAAAGTACGCATGTTATATTCTTACATACAAAAATTAAGTATAGCAATTGTTAATGAATGAGCTTTTAGAACATTTAACTATGTAATGAGATTTTTTTAATAGCGTCTTTAATATATATTGCTTGTGACTGGTGTATTCAAGCACATGACCATTTTTGAAGCTTTAGTGGTTTCTGAATGAAGTAAAATCAGTTCTGAAGAAGTCCCGTCTGAGGATGAAAGCGATAAACTGATTTGCTGTGGATTGAATAAATTAGAACACCTTATACACTGGCTCATTTGTTTTCTGTTGGATTTTTGTCTAGTTCATACAACCAAGGATATTATTTTTGGTTAACTTTGTGAATTCTGATCCAATCATCCAATTCCTATCCAAATTAAGATAATGCATCAAACTGCTTGATTTGTAATGGGAGTCAATTCCAAAGCTGGGGAAGGTGCTGCTTAATGAACCTATCCCTCATAGGTTCATAGGTTCATAGGAGGTTACTAGCCTAGCTGCCCTAGAGCTTTTACAAGCCTAGCCATGTTAATCCCAATTATCCCCATTTATTCTTTTTGGATAGTTTGCAGAAAGAATTTATGAACAGAGCAGGTCTGTGATCACCACCAGCTACCCCTGTCTACGATGGGCATGGGTGCCACCCCAGGGGTGAATCTGTGGTTCAGTTATCTAGGTTGTGTTTGAATAGGATTAGTGAGGAGATCTGTTTTACATGAATAGGAAGTGCATTGCAGAGAACCAGCAGTCACTGGGAGACATATCTGTCTCTCTAGCATCTTCTGTTAAAGTCACAAGGTAGGTTGAGATCCCTAGAGAGAGAGAGAGAGAGAGAGAGAGAGTGACTCTTGTGCCATTTGGCTTGCAGATGTGCAGCATTTCTATTAGGGCAGGGTTGGAGATTGCCTTGTAGACCAGGCACAAGTCACCTCTCAGCAGCCTATAAGATACAGAGTAAAGTGACAGGGCTTTCAGCCTATACACATAGATCATTGTTTGGATTCCCTATATTTTCTTAGTGAGAAACCTCTGAAGTCTCTTAAGCTGCTGCAGATGGATGGTGAGGTACATGCAAAAGCAAGCATTATACTCTATTAGTGGTCAGATCAGGGTTGAGAACAGTGGTGGATTATATGCTCTTACTTATAAGGTACATTATCTAGAAGGCTTTCCTTACCACTGAGGAAACATGATAGTCAAAGTTCAGATTGCTAGCTACCTGTATTCCCAAGTCTCACAACTGAGTTGAAACTCATGAGGAGGGGGTGCTGTCATTATTATAATTTGCAGGGAATTCTGTTTTGCCAAAGGGAATAATAATGCATTTTTTTTGCATTTAGTTTTAAACCAAGGCTTTGGCACCAATCATTTATTTTTCTTAGCCCTTCTTGTAACATCTTTGGGAGACTCAATGGTTGCTCCCAGTTTGCAATCATCAGCAAACTTGGTGTGCCAAAGGCCATCTACTTTTGTCTGAACTTCTAAACAGTAAGGAGTCCAGCACAGACCCCTGTGGTACTTCACTGGTGATGGTTCTACTAGTGGCAGTGCAGTCACTAATTTTGACAGAGTGTGTTCTGTTGGTGAACAGATTTGCTATCCATCTAGTAATGCAAGGGTTAATCCCTATCTGGGAGAGTTTCACAATGATGCCAGAGTGGGGAGTTGAGTCAAAAGCCTTGGCAAGGTTGTGACAGGCCGTGTGCACTGTCTTACATTCATCCATAGCTTTAGTGACATTCTCAAACAAATCTACAAGGTTTAATAACAATGATCTATCCTTAATGAAGACACACTAGGATGGGTCCAACATTTGGAGATCCCTATGTCCTTGTTGATAAGATCCATGATAATTCTTTCCTTGGCCTTGCAGATGAGGCTGGTTAGACCTATGGATCTGTAGTTCCCAGAGTCAGTTGATGCTCCCTCTTTGTGTAGGGGATTACTGTTGCTGTTCTCTGTTCTGCAAGAACATAGTTAGTTGTCACACTTTTATTAAAGAGAATGCCAAGTAGTCTTTTAAATTGCTTAGTAAACAACCTGGAATATAATCTGGTTGAGGCTGTGTTTTTGGCCTTGTTGAGCACAGAGATTACTTGTTCTTTAAAGATACTAGGCAGAGGTCTGGTGTCAGGTTTGCTTTGGAATATGGTAGGTGGGGATAGAGGAGTAAGTTTGCACCAAATCTGTCAACTAACAGGTTGGCAATATATTTCAGTGTAGTATGAGTAATCCCATCTACAACTAGCTTTGAACATAGCTGGGCATTCCCTTTTAGAGTTCAGACATATTTAAGTAATGCTTTATGATTTTCATTGGCTAAGGATGCAATTTTAGTTTTGTAATTTGCTTTAGATTACTTTACAATATTTCTGGATTTCTTGTTTAGACGTAGAAGTGAACACTTCCTCTGCAGATTGATATCCCAATTGCTTTTGAACAACAATTTCTTTCTCTTGTTAACTAATCTGTTTATACTTGAAGTCTACCATGGTGGCTTGTTTTCATGGGAAGACCTGGTTTTGATCCAGTCAGGTGCAGCAGAGTTTATGCAGTTGCTTAAATGTCTGTACAGGGTATTTGCATACACTTCTGCATGGTGATCATTGATGTCTGAGAATGTGGGTGGTATGAAGCTTTTTTTTACCATCACTTAGTAGGCTGTAGTTAGCTTTGGTAATGTTTTTTATAATTTTTGCACCTGTGAAGGTATCACTTCCAGTAGTTACTTCAAATAAGACTGATTTGTGATCTGACATAACCACGAAGGGCATCGCACATGAGGAAGTACAGTGACCCCCCCCATGTTGGTGAGTACTATGTCCAGAACATTAGAGCCCCTAGTGGGGGTGCAGACTATCTTTTGCACAGGATTTGTGTGAAGAAAGTCCAGGAACCTCTAGACAAGCGTCTTTTTGCTCGAGTATGTCCCCAAGTCTATGGAAGGATAGTAGAAAGTTCCCATGACTAAGATGTTGAGCTGTATGGCAAGGGATTCCAGTAAATTGAGGTAAGCAGTGTGCTTATGGTACTTTCCCAATAGTTAATTGTACATGGAGTAGTTCAAGAGGATCAAGCTGTTTGACCACTCTCAAACTGTATTTGATTTTATTGAAGATGGATACACCTCCACCTTTGGTTCCTTCACGATCATTTTGAGGTCTGAACGTGTGGAAGGCATTGTAGACTTGCACAGCCAGGGTCCTCTCAATGACCTTGAACCATGTCTTACTAACTGCACAGATGTCAGCATTCTTCAAGGTGAGGAGTGCTTCCAGGGAGTGCAGTTTCATGTTTAAACTCCTAGCATCAAGCAGCACAACCACAAGTTTGCTTTAATTAGATTTTGTTATGTTATCAGGAAATTACCCCATCTGGATATAACATTCTGAGATGTGATTGGATAACCAAAAAGGGTGGAGGAGTAGCCATCCTCTACAAATCTGAACTTCAACTTACAACCTTTAATGCTTACCTACCCTCAAATACGAGTGCGGAAACCCTTAGTGTCAAACTACATATCAACAACTGCAAATCTATCTACATAATTTGCTCCTATCTGCCCCCTAGAAATAATATTAACACTCTGGAAAATATCTTCAGTTGCCTCTCCACTCACCTACCTCAGGAAACCATAGTACTAGGTGACTTTAATATAGACTGGGCTACTTGCAGCTCACCTAATCCTACCTCCCACATCAATCTATATGGCTTTTCCCAAATTATAACCACCCCTACTAGAATCCATAAACCAAGTAATAAAGAAAGCACCCCAGACTGGATCCTTATAAATAGTCACCCCGATACTTATATACCAGGTACCCTTCCAGACGACATTAGTGACCACTCTCTTACATTTATAGTTAAAAAAAAATTCCATAGTCCCAATCCAAATCTTTTCAAAACCTCACGCTCACAAAAACATTTTAATCAAGAAAACTTCCTAAATAAACTTAATGCATGTGACTGGTCACCAGTTCATCATCTTCAGCTAGAAGAAGCGGTATCTTACTTCAATACTAAATTCCTACACATCCTTGATTGTCATGCCCCCTCTCGCTCTACCAGAAGCGGTATCTTACTTCAATACTAAATTCCTACAAATCCTTGATTGCCATGCTCCCTCTCGCTCTACCAGAAGCGGTATCTTACTTCAATACTAAATTCCTACAAATCCTTGATTGCCATGCTCCCTCTCACTCTACCAGAAGCGGTATCTTACTTCAATACATAATTCCTACAAATCCTTGATTGCCATGCTCCCTCTCGCTCTACCAGAAGCAGTATCTTACTTCAATACTAAATTCCTACACATCCTTGATTGCCATGCTCCCTCTCGCTCTACCAGAAGCAGTATCTTACTTCAGTACAACATTCCTACAAATCCTTGATTGCCATGCCCCCTCTCGCTCTACCAGAAGCAGTATCTTACTTCAATACTAAATTCCTACACATCCTTGATTGCCATGCTCCCTCTCGCTCTACCAGAAGCAGTGTCTTACTTCAATACTAAATTCCTACACATCCTTGATTGCCATGCCCCCTCTCGCTCTACCAGAAGCGGTATCTTACTTCAATACTAAATTCCTACACATCCTTGATTGCCATGCTCCCTCTCGCTCTACCAGAAGCAGTATCTTACTTCAATACTAAATTCCTACACATCCTTGATTGCCATGACCCTCTCGCTCTACCAGAAGCAGTATCTTACTTCAATACTAAATACCTACATATCCTTGATTGCCATGCCCCCTCTCGCTCTACCAGAAGCAGTATCTTACTTCAATACTAAATTCCTACACATCCTTGATTGCCATGCCCCCTCTCACTCTACCAGAAGCAGTATCTTACTTCAATACTAAATTCCTACACATCCTTGATTGCCATGCCCCCTCTCACTCTACCAGAAGCAGTATCTTACTTCAATACTAAATTCCTACACATCCTTGATTGCCATGCCCCCTCTCGTTCTACCAGAAGCGGTATCTTACTTCAATACTAAATTCCTACACATCCTTGATTGCCATGTCCCCTCTCGCTCTACCAGAATACAAACCAAAACTGCTCCATGGCTCACCAAAGAAACGAGACAAAAGATTCTCTTACGTAATAAATAAATAAAACTCTAGCAAATACACTACCCCCTGTTAGCACTAACCTATCCATAAGTATAAATAGCCCAGCTCCTTCATTTCAGTTGGAACCAGTACCAACATCCCTCATCTGCTCCCTCCTGCAAAAACTCAAACCTTGTACCCCTTCAGCTGACCATCTACCAGGTGAATACCTACAAATTGCATCTAAAGCCATTGCTTATACTATATCCAGCCTTATAAATAGAACAATTACTGAAGGAACAATCCCCACCATCTGAAAAGTTTCACACATCATCCCTCTGCACAAGGGTGGTTCCTCTTCAGAGATTTCCAACTTTCATCCAATAACATTACTCTCTCCAATAGCAAAAATAATGGAAAAAATGTATCCACCGACAGCTACTCACCTGCCTTCTCTTTAATAACTTACTTGCTAACTGTCAGCATGGCTTTAGACCTCACCATAGTACAACCACTGCCTTACTATCCTTTTCTGACTGTATTAACAAACATCGTAATAATAACTCTCTTTCATCTGCACTATTTATTGACCCGTCAAAAGCCTTCAACATAGTTAACCATCACCTACTTATTGATATACTAAAATCCCTATCTCTTGACCCTCATGCAATACTTTGGTTTAAATCATACTTAGATAACTGACATTAAGCTATTCTCTGGGATAATAATTTATCCACACCCCTCCCTGTCAACATTGGAGTTCCCCAAGGCTCCATATTAGGCCCTCTTCTCTTTTCAATCTTTATTAATGATCTTAACTCTAAAATTCCACAAGCCACCTGCATACAATATGCAGATGATTCAACTTTAATATGTTCTGCCAACTCTGCTTCCTCACTCCAGACCCTCACCCAAACTATATTTCATACTGTTGAAAATTGGTTCATGAGTCATTGCCTCCTCCTTAACCAAAAAAAAACTAAATTATTGCTCTTTACTCCTAACCAAAGGTTTCCACAATGTCACATCACAGTAACTTCTAACAATGGAACTACCATATCCCCAGACACTACAACCCGACTCTTAGGTATTACAACAGACCACAGCCTTAGCTATGACGATCATATTAATATTACTATAAAATCAGTCAACCGAAAACTAGGATCCCTTTATAGAATCAAACCCTTCCTCACACCACTAGCCAGAACTACCATTGCCCAAATCCACCTTATCTCTACCCTGTTTTATGCCTCTACCATTTATACTAACCTATCTAAAAACAGCCTCAGCAAACTTGCAACCAGCTATAATAACATTGCCAGATTTGCCACTGGCTCCCCTTTTAGAACCCATAACTGTCACAACCATAAAAAGCTAGGATGTTTAGAACTACAGAATCAACTACTTTCTCAACAACTGACTATTACCCAAAAGATTCTCTACCACGCTAACAATACTCCTATCCTCACTAGTCTGGTTACCCCATATAAAAATTTGGCAACACTACACTGTACTAATCAGCTTCTAGTCTCCACTACTAAATCTAACAACAAGGCTGGGGATTCACTATTCTCCAACACAGTGGGAAAAACCTGGATCCGGCTTCCTAAAGAATTATAATGACTTTCTTCCACACTACTCTTCAAAAAACATCTTAAAGAATATCTCAAAACACACTGGCTATGTCCCTGTTCTAACCCTGACTAAAAGTATATCTCCCTATCTCCCACTCCTTTTACCTCTCTGCTCTGTTGCTTTATTATGCCTATCAATTGCAACTAGAACACTAACCACTTCCTAGCATTAAAGAGACTTCCTCTCTGCACTGTTTCATGACTTACTTCTCTAAAAGAGCTCACCCCCTAGTGTCTAATCTAAAATAATGTAATGTAACTTCCTTCTATTATATATAATGTATTCTAAGATACTATTGCCTATATTGGAGCTTTTCTCCCAAGACCTCTACTGAATATGTACTGTATGTAAGTATAAGATTGTATGCCTGTAACCATGCCTCTAATTTAAGATATCAATTCTTGGTATTCTTTATCATTTTATTATATGCTATCCAATGTTTTTTTTTCCAGGTAACTCTTACACATTTTTGTATTGTCTATTCTAAAAGAATGTAATATAACATCTGCCTATTGCATATACTGTATGCTATGATACTATTTCCTATGTTGGAGCTTTTCTTCCCGGGCCTCTACTAAAAATGGACATATATCCAGTTAGACCAGCCCGGTCAACAAATGTAAAATAAATAAAATAAATAAATAAATGTTGGAAAATATGTTGTTTTGACATCGCCTAAGAATGGCAGTATGGGGGAGGCAAGAGCCTTTGCCAGTATCCAAAAGCCTGGGGAGACAGGTGCAGACCATCTCTAACAAAGCAGTGAGGTCTGTCTATCATATCCTCCGAGGCTGACAGATACTGGATCCCCCTGGACTAATACCAGAAGCTGAGCCCATTGCTGAAGTCAATCATTTTTTTTTATATTATGGCATCATCCTGGGTGATGGTAGGATATGGTTAGAGCTAGAGACATATCTGTCTGGGACACATAATCAGAGAGTTCCATCATGTCACTCTTCATATAGTCCAGAGAGGTATATCTCAAGTCATTCACTTCAACATGGACTATGACAGAGTCATAACGGTACTTGTTGTTGAATGACTTGAGTGTATACATGATTTGTTGGATCCTGGCACCTGATAGGCAGCTGGCCATGACCTTCTCCTTGTCCAGTCTGGTGAGGTGGACATCTGTGTGTCTCACTATGGAGTTTTCTAAGACCAAGACATATGAAGTGCTTTGTCTTAGGAGCTTATTTGTTGAGACATGGATGTGTGTGCTGATATGTGTAGTGGTTTCTTTTTGCTTAGTAGCGAGTGTGGGTGATGTGCATTTTTGAGGCCTCTATTCCTTTGGTAGGTTTTAGTGAGTACCTCCACATATGTGAGATTATGTGTCGTGACCTTATTTTGTGTGAGAGGTGAGGTTTGTGTGAGAGGTGAAGCATGTGTGCTGACAACCTATTTGATGTCTAGTTTGGTTTGGTATGAGAGAAATGACTCAGATTCCACAATGTATTTGCAACTCTCACATAGGTTGTTATTTTGCTTTAGAAGTAAATGGTTGTCAGTATACATGAAGCAACTGCTACATTTCTTCAAGATGGCCATATCAATCAAGTTGGCAGGAGAAATGATGGGAAATTGCCTGTCCATTGTGGCAGGATTTTTTTTAATGTGGTATTTGAGAAAGAAATGGGCTAGCTGGACTTCATTGAAAACAGCAAAAATGAAGCAGTACTTTAATTAAATACAGTTAACAAAGTGCAATGCTGGCTTAAAATGTACTTATTTTCCACTTTTTTAAGTGGATGCCTTGGATTTCAGTGCAGATCCACTCCAGACCTCTGGCTGAAGTTGCCAAACATTGAGCAGTTCCAGTAAACTGAGCACAAACCCACACAACTGTAAGGCTTATATACAGGCAACTTTAAACAGTTTCAACAACTAACAATGGGAAAGCCACAAACTGAGCCTTTCTCCAGCAATCCCCAACTGAGATGTGTCCTGAGCTACACACTTCTGCCACAAGGGTGCAGGGAGGCCGTCTTATTGTAAGATGGCTGGTTTAACAGCACACTGATACTAATCGGTCTAGATTCACCAGATCTGAATCTAGCCTATGCTATGTAAGGCAATGAAACACAATTTCTAGAAGGGAAGGAGTAACGGAAAGTCAGTTAAAGGTCAAAGTGGGGGTCTGTAGTAGAATACTATTAGATGACTTGCAGTGGTACCACCTTCTGTACAAACTGGCAGCTCTTTGAGCAGCTGTGAACAGTGGGAGACAATGGTGATCATTTCCTATAGAGGATTTTGAACTGTAAGGGTTGGCTTATATGCAAGCCTGGGGAACCAGAACCTAAGAGCAGTACAGTGATGAACAGACAGAGTTTCTTTAACAAGTGCAGGTAGAAGAACTGTGATAAATCCAACCAAATAAATAGATGCAGCACAGAAGTGTTAAATATCAATGAAACAGAGCAAGTGCAAAAAGTATACTTATATCAGCTTTGTAGATCCAGATGGTTTTAGAACCAAACCAATTCTTACAGGCATAGAGTGCAAAATAACCC
The DNA here is from genome assembly GCF_019279795.1 of Protopterus annectens. NCBI lineage: Eukaryota > Metazoa > Chordata > Ceratodontiformes > Protopteridae > Protopterus > Protopterus annectens. The sequence continues at coordinate 731,958,359 of NC_056726.1, read as the reverse complement.
CCTTAATGTAAAACAAACTGGCATTGAGCTCAAGTGCAGTAAAAGATAGCTTAGAACAGAAGTAGGAATTCCTGCAATATCAGGAATCCTTGGAAATAAGTTCACTAACCCAGAGAAATATTCACAACACACAAAAACTTTGCAAAACTTAAAAAATAGGTTTAGCAGACTCAAGAAAACTTTGCCAAACTGAAAAACAGCTTGTGTCGCAACAGAGGAGGTTAGGAAATACCAGACTACTGTTTAAAACAACCTAAGAGCAGTACAGTAACAAGCAGATGGAGTTTATATGACAAGTGCAGGCTGAAAAGCAGTGATAAATTCAACAAAATAAATAAATGCAGCACAGAAGTGTTAAATATCACTGAAACATTTAGAGTAAGTACAAAAAGTTTATATCAACTTTGTAGATCCAGACAGTTTTAGAAGCAATCCAAGTCTTGCAGTCACAGATGTCCAAGCCAGGCACAAGGAAGCTTTGACTAAATGAGCACAATCCTACAAAATTGTAATTCTTTTATACCATCAGGATGAAAGACCTCTATACAGTTAAACCCTCAGGCCAATCAGATAAAAACACAATAAGCTATCCACTAGTAGTTCTCAATTTAGACGGGTTGAATTTAGCTCTCTGCTCCCATCAGAGTACAAAAGGACCATCTTAATGTATCATTAATGTACCATTATTGTACCTCCACCATGTATTTATTTGCTGTTGAAAATTTCGATTCCTGGTTCTGGTATTTATGAAACTGATTTGCAGAGATATAAGAGATCCAGGACCACTGGGTTCTTAATGGTATGGAAGGCAAAGCATAGACCTTCCACCAAATGACTATAAGATATTATATAAGGGGGTAAAGCTTCTAGACTTGTGTGATAACTTAGTGCTTTAATCAAGCTATTTCTTAGTTAGAAATTTCTATGATATTTATAGTTGTTTGGTATGTCTAGTGAGGCACATCTCAAAGGGGACATTGTTTTCAATAACTGACCAAACCAATACTAAATATAAGGGGGCCATGACCTCATTAGATCTGGATGATATTCTTTTGGCATTAGTTCCGCTTAGTAGAAAGACTTTCTGACTACTGCAATTAAATGATCAAAGGAAAGGGTATTGTCAACCCTAATTCCAAGGTTTTAAGAGCATGATAATTTTAGAGTTTATGTTTTGTATACTGTATATGTATGTGCATGTGGCAGGGTGGGGGTCAACTACCAAATCAGACAATATTACACTTTTTAGTATTTTTTTTTTAGTAATTTAACCAGACTTTTAATACACTAGATATTTAAGAGTGCAAGATCTTGATGCGGGGCTTTGGTGTCAGAGAGGAACTTCCTCTGCAGAGGAAACACTTCCCCCCATGGTGCTGGGTTTTGTGAATCACGGTCGTCGCTGGCAGTCCTTATCTGCATTGCTACTCTACACATATACTTTTCAATGATCCCAATGGCCAGATTGAAGTTGCACTGCATTTGCAAGCAGTTAGGAATTACTTAAGACTTTGCTATGTGGTCTCAGTCACACACGAGCACTACACAATAGTACTCCATGTTTGTGGGTAAAACCAAAGGTCATTATCCCTGTACCAGGTATGTATTTTATGTACTTTGTGTTTTATTGATGCAAGTTTGTTATGCAGTCTGCAATCATCCACATATCTAGTTATTCAAAACCCACTTCCCACTTTTGTATTTGAGAATAATAATTTATAAAGAACCGGCTCCAGTACATAGCCCTGTGGGACAAAAGTGGTGAACTCCATTCCAACTCTAGGTACATCCAGCTCCATTTGCTGCACCTGTTTTTATCCACTTGCTCCATCTTTTTTTACCCACTTGCTGCATTTTTTTGATGTACTTGCTGCATCTTGTTGCTTAAACAATGCACCCATTGAAATACACATGCATTGTTATTACACATGTATGCTTTGTCAGTTATTCTTTTATAGAGAATAGAGATGAAGTCATAGCAAGGTCTGTGCAGATATCACATGCTGCTAGTTCCTCATCAACCATTTTTACTGCTTCAATCAATGTCACAAGATTGGAAGGACATGATATCCCTTCAACAAAACATCTGATTATCCAGATTCATTGGTAGCACAGATGATTGTCAGATATCCCACAACACTTATCAGAGAAAAGGGAAGTGAAAGTCTCCTAGAATCCTGGTTAAAGTAACTCTAATCAGCCAGAAAATGATCTTTGGTGATCCCTGAAAATAGGCTGTCTAATTGCGGAAATGAGAGGTAACACAAACATGCTAAACTATCCATTTTTATTGTTGAGAGTTTTGCATTTTAAGATATAACAGTCTCCTTTATTTCAAATGTTTTCTAATTTTCTACCCTTTGTATTCCTCAAGTCTATGATTTGGTATCTATTTATTTATTTATTTGTTAGTAGGCAAATGAGCTGCTCTAAAGTCCTTTTTCAGTCACAGTATGGGCCAGTGGCAAATACAGACATAAAACAGAAGGAGTTGTAATTCAGTGTAGTGTAAATATGTAAAATGATTTATCTGCAGAAAAAAATATATATGTTAATATGCAATTTTATTGCTTCAGTACACAAGTTTTTGAATTTTCAAACAGCTGATGCAGTCCTAAAAATTATCAAGAAAGATAGATACTAGATAATTAGATAAGATTAAAGTGTTTATTTTATAATGATAATGTTGAAATATATAAAACTTAAAATAAAAATAGCAGATTACAATGAATATGTTTAATAGTAATAAAATGTGAAGATTCCTAGCTAAAAAGATTATACATGGGTGCAAATTCTAACTAAATAAGCTAACATGGGTATAAAAAAATTCTTCAACACCTTTATTCCAAAAAAGTCAGATAAATCTAACTAGATACAAAGCATTCTAGTTAGTTATATATCTCACTCCCAACAAACTGAAATAGAATCCTGTGTCTATGCCATTGTGTCATTAACCACTAATCAAATACCAAAAACCACTGCAACATACCATGCTGTAAGACTGCTGCTGTTGAGTGACTGTTTGGGAATCCCTTGCTTATGGTTTGCATACTTGCATTATTTCTTGTCTTTGGCTGTTGTTAAATTGCATCTTGCTTTTCTTTAATGCTTTATTTTGCGTAGTCTTAAAATTGGTGGCTAGGGTTAGTTAGTAAAGTTTTGTATTATATTCTTTGACTGCAAAGGGGTTTAGTCCACTTGAATTGTGGAAGAAGCTGAGAATTATTATTTTTTTTTGTTTGTTTAAAGTAACCACTACAGAAAATGGTTTCAATCATGTCAAATGCCACTGTTGTTGTACTGGAATTGTTTTGTGGCTTTTTAATTTCTGCCACCCCATCCTGGTTTTGATTTTAAACAAAGTAGCTCTTGCAGTACCTGACAATAAGTTTGGTGACTACCTTGTCAAGATATTCAAACCTCTTGTGGGTAGTTTTACAATTTTTTTCCTGTTCAGTGATATTAAAAAAAAAAATGTCTAAAAAGTTTGACTTTGAAAGCATCTTTTGGTATCATCTCATCTGCTCATAATACTAAGTATAAAAATATCAAAATGGGAAGGCCGTCCCTGTAGACTGTTAAAGTTTGTGTTGCCCTCTCTTTTATTTTTTCCCACCTACTAGTGCACAATGCAATAGGTAGAGTATTAACCCCTTTTTTCCAGTCTTACTTTTAAAATCTAAAAAGTGTGGGCGGCCATGGTGGTGCAGCAGTTAGCATTACTGCCTCACAGCAAGAGGTTCTCTGGTTCGATTCTCACCTGAGGTGCCTTCTGTGTGGAGTCTGCATGTCTTCCCTGTGGTCACGTGGGTTTCCTCCGGGTGCTCCGGTTTCCTCCCACATCCCAAAGACATGCAGTAGGTGGATTGGACACTCCAAATTGGCCCTAGGTGTGAGTGGGTATGTGTATGTGCCTTCTGTGGAAGGTTGAGTGCCGGGCTGGCAACTTGACACTGTAGAACTCCACTGCCAATCATGAGCGGACAGATGATCCACTGTGGCGACCCCTAACCAGGAAAAAGCTGAAAGAAGAAGACTTTTAAAATCTAAAAAACTTGAGAGAAGACTATAGATTACTGGAGAACCTCCAAATTGCTTCTCAGGAATCAGACTGGGATTAGCTGCTTTCATTTTTCTCGTGTGAGACATGGGGCAGAGGAATATTATTTCACACCATTCCTGTCAAATGTCAATCACTGGAAGCTGGAAAAATGTTTTTTAGGCAACCAAAATTTGATCACAGTGAAAGAAGGAGCAATGAACCACTGATTCCTGACTATCTCAGACTGGGCAACATATATGACACTTCCTTGATTGGCTAGTTGCTGCTTTGGTGGAACACTTCACTTTTGAATTGTTGAACCATTGTACAGTTTCACTGTCTTTTATGTTGAGCTTAGTTTTATATTGTACATGCTATCTTGAGTCTCTACCAGACAAAGTCTACAAAGTGCTTATAGACCCTTGCAGTACATGGGATGAGAATTCTGATTGGCAAAGAGCCTGTAACCTGTTTTTCAGCAGCCATGTTAGTATTAGTGCTACTGTTTTGCTTCTGATGGGTGAAGGAACAAAGGGATCTTGATTCCTAACTACATCTATCTGCAGTGAGAACAGAAATATTAATGGACAGGTAATAGCCAATATATCAATAACAACTGTTCATTATTTTTAGCAAATTTAATTCTGTCTTTTCGCTAGGCACTGCTAGATTAGATATCATGTAACCTAACTTGATAATATCACCTATATACTTCATCCATAAATCTTCAAGGTCTACTGTATTAGTGTCTCTTCAACTCTTGGATGCTATGACCAGCCATAATCTTTCACCCTCTGGTAACATAGCTCACCAATCTCCTGTCACCATATTTGTGGCCAGTCTATTCACAATGAGTGACTGTAAGACAGTGTAGCAGGTGCATTATGCTTATTCATGTTCATAGGTTCATAGGTTCATAAGTAGGTACTAGGCTATTGGCCCAAGGGCCTACGTAAGCCTAGCCAGCAAGGTACCATAGCTTACGCCACTCAAGAAAGTTATTTTCCTGTGCCACTGTCCAGCAGAGACACAGAAGTGATCCCCGAGGAGTATTTCCTATTTCCCATCCACTCATTAAAACTTTTCTTGAAGAGTGCTAATGAAAAACTTTGCTTGACATAGATGGGTAGCTTGTTCCAGAGTATTGGAAGTCTCTGGGATAGGAATCTATCCCTCTAATGTGTCCTGTTTATTGTGGTGACAAGGTTTAGGTCCCTAGAGCATGTAGCTCAGAGGGATTGGGATTTCTTTAGGTGTAGCATGTCCAACAGCTCTGGATTTGACATAGCTTTATATGTTATGCAGAGATCACCTCAGAGTAGGCGATATGCTACGGAGTAAAGCTGGAGTTTTTTGAGGCGTTCAGTGTAGGGCATTTGTTTGAGGCCAGTAATCCTCTTTGTGAGGTACTTCTGTGGCATTTGCAGCTGCTGCAGATGCCTTGTGAGGTACATTCCAAAAGGGGCGTTGTACTCTATAGTGGGTCTAATGAGTGACAAGTAGAGGGGAACAATGACCTCTTTTTTCCTGGATGAGAACCCTTTTATGATGAGGTGTGCCATGTAGAAGGACTTCCTGACTACTGTGGTGATGTGACTATCAAAGCAGAGACTACTGTCCACCTGGGTCCGAAGGTCTCTTTTCACTCATTTAGGGTTAAGTAGATTGCTGCCTATGTGGTAGTTCATGGGTACAGAGTTTTTACCAAAGGGGATGACACTGCACTTTTTGGCATTGAGCTTGAGGCCATGGCTCTGACACCAGGCATCTGTCTCAGTGAGGTCCTTCTGTAGGGTGTCCACATTATTTGGGGACTTGACTATGGCTCCTAGTTTGCAGTCATCTGCGAACTTCATTAGCCAGAGGCCTTCTGTGTTAACCTGTACATCAGAGAAGTAGATACCAAACAGGAGAGGTCCCAGGACGGAACCCTGTGGTAGTCCACTTATCACTGCTTTGATGTCAGATTTGGAGTCTGCAACTTTTACAGTGTGGGTTTTGTCAGTGAGCCAGATGGCAACCCATCTTGTGATGTAGGGATTTAGACCTAGTTTAGTGAGTTTAACTATAATTCCGGAATGGGGGATGAGTAGCATTACCCTCAGTTTTTTCTTGCCTGTTCCTGTTATGGTGGTGAATTTGTTATTTGAACCTAGCCTAAAAAGGCACTATAGGGGCAGCAAGAGCTTTAGCCAGTATCCGGAATCCCAGGGGTGACAGGTGCAGGCCATCTGTGGCAAAGCATCTTGGTCTGTCGACCATGTCATCCCAAGCAGACAGATACTGGATCCCCTTAGAATGACACCAGAAGCTTAGCCAATTGATGAAGTCAATAATTTTGTCCTTGCACTGTGGTATCATTCTGGGTGATGGCAGAATGCTACTCAGGGCTAGGGTCATACCTGCCTGGGCTACAAGATCGGAGAGCTCTTCCATGTCTCTTTTCATGTAGTCCAAGGAGGCACATCTCAGGTCATTCACACCAACATGGACAATGACAGAGTCATATCTGTACTTGTTGTGGAGTGACCTGAGTGCGTGGGTTATGTGGCGGATCCTGGCACCCGACAGGCAGCTGACAGTAACCTTCTCCTTGTCTAGCCTGGTGAGTGGGACATCGGTGTGCCTGACTATAGAGTCACCTATGACTAGTGTGTTGGGTACGTTGTTTTGCCTTATTGGCTGTGGTTGAGTGGCACACTGAGTCTGTGGGCTATGTGTCATTTGAGTTGTGTTGGAGGATGTAGGTTGCTTGCATTTCTGCTTTGGAGGTCTCTGTTGCTTAGACAGATTATTATTGAGAGCCTCCGCAAATGTTTTTGTGTTACTGTATGTGGATTTTGGTGGTGTAGACGTAGTGAGACTATGTGATGAGTGTGGTGTGGTGCAAATATTTACCTTCTCTTCATGACTGTCAAGTTCAGTCTTGATTAGAGAGAGCTTTACCTCCAGTTTGGCTAGATAAGTGCATCTCTCACAGGTTGTGGTTTTGGGTGGTAGGAGAAGAGGGTTGTCTGTGTACATGAGGCAATTTCTACATTGCCTCAAGATGTCCAGATTCATCAGATAGACAGGAGAGAACACTGGGAGCTGACCCTTGGACATGCCTGAATAAAAAACTATTTTCCTCTAGATAAGTGAGAAAAGTGAGTACAATAGCTGTTTTTCTTTAAGCAAGTGAGAAAAGTAAGTAAAAAAACTGTTTTCCTCTAGGTAATAAGGAAGATTGAGTGCTAGAGTAATTAGTAGCTTATTTAGTGTTTACAAGTTCTGAACAAGTGCTGAGCATGAACAAGCACATTTAAGTGCTAAAACTAAGAATCTGTATCTGCACTAGACGAGTTACAGGACAGAAACAATTGCAAATGCAGGCTTTCAAATCAGAAAGTTGAGAGAGATGGAAGATTGCCCAAATGGCCAATAACTACAATTTCTGGGCCAGAACCACTCCTTATGTGGTAGACAGGTTACCTAGTGCTTACCACTCCCACTGATAAGATAGAAGGCTTCCCTCCAACACAGAAAGGCTTGGGGGGCTCTGAAGCTTACATACAGTCCTGGATACAGCAAATCTGTATCTGGAACACTAGTTACAGAAAGGTAGGAAACAGGCTTAGTTTTTTTTTTTGTTTGTTTTACAGAAAACTAGCAAAAACAGTACTAAAAACAATTCACATGCAGTGCAAGCTAGCACACTTGAGTATGCAGCAATATTAGACCAAACACCGTTTAAAAAATGCAATTAAATTAAAAAGGACTAAAAGCAAGTGCAGAAAGAGTTTATTAGGTAGAATGTGGTAAAGATATGCGACTGGGGGGGAGTGTCCCAGATCAAATCTACAGTGGGGCGGGCAACTGCAAAAGCCATCAAATTTAAACCACAAACCAAAAATAGGGTGGGTGGGACAAAACAGTTTCAACAGATCCAAGCAACAACTAACAGTACAAACTTTAAAACTAAAAAAAATATTCTCAGCTCTGTATATTTGCCAGTCAGTCTCTCAGAACAGTGAGACAACAGTTTCAACAGAGAACTAAGCAACAATTAACAAACTCTATGACCAAAAAAAATATACTCAGTTCTGTATATTTGCTTCTTCTTATTGATAGTGCAACCTGTGAAACATGAAATATTTTGGTAACATGGAAGTAAACTTCTTGCATCAGTACAATGTCAGTAAGCGTGAATCCTCCCTAACAGAATGCAAATCACAACACACCACTAAGTTCATAATGTATACTGATACTGCAAAGAAAAAAATTGCCAAAGCCAACTAGAACATACCTTAAAATATCCCTGCTTCCAACACAGAGAACACAACTCCTCCTTCTCCACTCACATAGTGCAAATCCAGATATGTCACCAAAGAGTCACCAGGAAAAATATTGTGCATATTGACATCATTTCAGACTTCACCTTTTTCAGAAATTACAGATTTAATTTTTTCAGCACTGTTGGGAAAATATTTGTTTTAAATCTGCTGTGCTATTTCACACACATAGTCTTGCAAATCTATGGAAATTAACTTGCTTCTGTACAGCATTTCTGGTTTTAATTTCTACAGACTTTTTGTTTTTGCATTAGCAATGATATAAAAAAGGATTTGTGTTAAAATCTGTTGAGGTGTGTCCATCATATATCCTTGTATTCTTTTACAGATAAAATATATTTTAGGAGTGCTCCACTTCATAGGCCGTAAAGCTTGTATTGGAACATTAAAATCAAGGCACAAGAATTTGCTTACCAAAGTGGTTTCAGTGGCCCTTATGTTTAAGTGAGGTAAGTGTTTTTTCTCTCTTATATACCTGTAATCATTAATATGTTTACATTCTACATTTCTAGTAAAATGGCATCCTACAGACTGATAATAATGTATGAAGATGTAGTAATGTAAGCTGAAATTAAAATGTTTCTTAAAAGACGTAAAACATATTTTATTCTGCCTGGGTTGCTGCTCGTTTATACTAATGTAGCAATGTTCATTATTGTCAGTGGGGTCCATATTCTTTCTTGTTAATGCTAATTTCTTCAAAGAGGGTTTTGTTGCTATGTACTCAGGAATTGTTAACCAGGAATGGACTGCATATATCTCCCGAAGGTATTCCTGACACATGCATATTGATCTATCAGTGTTTGCATTGTTGACCTTTTGTTGTTAACAGTAGCAGCTTCTACACTTGGGTGTTCAAATTAAGTCAGCATGATCATATCTATCTGTCTGTCTGTCTGTCTATCTAACCACCGATATATATTTGTGTATGAAGGATTATAGTATTTTGTTGAATCACCTTGTTCTCAGACTACTGGTATTTTATCACAGACCATTTTCAGATCTAGAGGTGGCACTCAAAAGGTAAAGGAGTCCTGGAAGTAGATGGAAAAATATAAAACCCACATTTTCTTCAGTGTTTTGTCTTTCCAGTTAGTGCTCATTATTTGGTCATAGTAGGAATGTTTCCATTAAAGAAAGGTAAAAGTTGTGTAGTTTTTCCTAACTGAGATCTTCTAATTCATTAATTACAACTAGTATGTCTTTAGTCTTCAAATGACAGATAACTAAGTGTGGGACATTCTTTACAAAACTATCATTCTCTCTGCTATCTTGATAAAATCATTAATGTGAAAACCTAATTCAAATAAAAAGTCAATAGCAAATTTTTCTGTTGTTCTTTTCTCATGGAAGATTAAAAAGAAGTCTGGTTCTTTAGTTTGTATTTTTTGATTGGTAATATAAACTTTTAGTAAGACAATCTATTGCTCAAGCCCTTAAGGTGAATTACTTAAAGTATTAAGTATGGTAAAGCTCTGACATAGTTTACTGCAGCCAATTGAGAGGTCTGTCATTAGAGATTAAATGGTGTAAGAGAGTCCTGAGATCTTTAGTCACATCACCCAATCATAATGAAACTATTAGTTTTCCTAGTAACTGTACTGTTACCAAATGCCCTACATGTCACTCTATGATCAGCTATCGATTCATCAATTCTGGTTTTGAAAGTTGCTAAGTAATTATTCTATTACATGCAAAAAAGGAGCCTGTTCCAATGGCAAGGGATGTACTGACTTAAGTAGTTATTGTGTAAATGGGTATTTGTAAGATGGAAGTTAAGGTTTAGATCTCCAGACTTTGTATTAGTCATACCACTGGCTCTGTGAAAGTGAAAGTTACCAGAAAGTGCCATGCCTTTTGTTCCTTGATAAGCTAAGCAGCACTCCTCCCTCACAAGTCCATATGAAATGGAGCATAGTGAAATGATTTACCCAGATCATATATATCTTCTCCACTTCAGTTTGCTCATCAAAACTACTGTGAAATTTCTTTGCTATGTTATGATATATGTAGATAGTTCTGCACTGCAATTTCAAAATCACTTTGCTATCTTTTGGGTCACATAGCCTGTAGAAGCGATTAGAGTACAGTAGATGAGGCTTCACCATGACCTTTTTTAGTAGTGGGCTTCACTTAGATACCTGATACTTTCGCTTCTACAATTTACTCATACATTATTTATTTACTTATTTGTTTATTTGTTTGGCTTTAGCAACTAACTTCCTATCCATCCAGGCAAGATAATTATAACAAGAAGTGTTTTTTTTCTTCACTGTGTCCATTTATCCATTTATCCTAGTAAATAAATCATCCCATAGCATAACCTTGCATTTTTGCAAGGGACCACACAACTACATTATTTGAGCTTATTTGCACACAAAAATAGCCTATACAAATGATTAATTTTAATTTTTTTGATCATTTCATTTGTTAACTGAATTTACTGAAGCAAAACCTTGCCGAATGTTCCTTCCATCACTTCTGTAGTCTTCATGTTAAGAATTAGTAAGCTGACCTGTTCTCCAAATGAAATATATCTGACACAAATATTCTGAAAATCATTTACAAGACTGAGACCTTGATCAGCCCATTAGGTGTGTACTAGGTTAATGGCCCTGGAGCCTTTACAAGCCTAGCCCATAAGATTACCCTGGCATCTTGCCACCCGACCTTAGTTCCCAGTGCCTCTTTTGAGTAGAGCCACTGGAGTGATCCCTGGTGTGAATTTTGTAAAAAAAAGTCATTGTTAACAGCTATGATCTGTCAAGTAAACAGTATAATCCACCACAACAACTCAAGTCACACAACAACGTTGTTTAGATTTTCCATCAGATGCCTGTGAGTCATGATGCCAGAAAACATGATGACGTCAACATGCTCTGCATCAACCTTCCTTCCTTTGCTGTTCTTCCTGGAGAAACCAGTGCAAATCCATATTGTTGTACATCTGACAGAAAACTTGTGTTCAAGAACCATGACATTTAACTCTATTACCTTCTTTTAAAATGCAGGTTAAATGGCTATTTCCATTCCAATTAACCACTCTTTGATTCATTAATTTATGTTTATTATTTTATTCATGTAAGCCTACTATGTACACACCTCTTTTCAGTGGGGATGCTAATGCACATAAGTGGCCTTGCTAATGCACATAATACATTAAATAACTTGCTCAAAATTATACAACAAGCAAATACTGTTAGTAGAATCAAACCTGGACTGCAAGGTGAACATTTCTTGCAGCCGATTAGCATAATTTGCTTCACCAAACTACCTGTTTTAAGGCCCATCCCAAATACTTGATAACAGATGGCATTGCATAAAACTGATATATTCTTTATGTTTATCATTTTTCTCTAACACAGTGGAATCATGGCAACAAATCATTTCATAGGGCATTATCCCTGTGTGGCAGGCAGTTTGTTCTCTTTGCAACATAACAATTCCTTCTCTTCCTGTGCTATCCAAAATGATCTATAAGTCCTACTCGATTCTCAGCCTGTTTCTATTGTCATGCCATTTTGAGTCTAATGTTAATCCTTTATGTTTTAATCAATATAATGTGTAATGTGTAACTTTATGTAAACCAATTACAATTGTAAATCTTTGCAAAACTGTTAGAGCTATTACTCCCCTAGTCCCTGGGAAAATGTATCTAAATATCTATACATCTATCTATCTATCTATCTATCTATCTATCTATCTATCTATCTATCTATCTATTTATCTCTTTGTATACTTTTTAACTTTAGGTAAGTGTATTGCACTAATTGAGAATGTATGTAAAATCATTCGAGCTTTGCTCCCTGGGCCTCTGTTGAAAAGGGTCTTTAAGACCCAGTCGGACTTTTCAGACAAACAAACAAATCAAAATAACTAACTGACTAAATCAATAAATAAATGCATATATAAACCTATTTTCATCTTAATATGATTCCTCTAATTTCATATCACTATCTAATGAATGCTTGTGAGTCCAAAAAACAGGTCCAGACCTCTCATGTCTCTGTGTGAAACTGTAACTCTCTATGCAGGATTAAATACTTGGAAGATGTTGTACACTAGAGATATTTAACTCTTCTCTAAAAACAAAGAAACAGATCATTGTAACCTTCATAGGATTTGATAACTGCAACCGTCTTATCCAAGTTTTCAGAGTATAAAAATTTGTCAGGCTTCTACGATTAGAAAAATATATGAAAATTATCATCTGACAAAAAGAGACATAATGCAGCAACATTAATTCAATGTGACAACAGAAATGACAAGTTATATATTTTAGTAATAGTACTAATATTGAATGCTAAAAAATGCTAAAAAATCCTTTCACACATTCAGCCTTTCAAGTATACAAAAACTACATACATTAAAAAATGGAAAACAGCAAACTATGCAGGATGCTTATAAATACAGTACACCGTAGTGTCGTCTCTAGCTTGGCAGTTCATAGAATTGTAAGAGTTACAAGATAGCTGGCCTGCAAGGTTAATTCATCCTTGCCATAACCAACCTTAGGCCTTGCTTCTCTTTTCAGTGAAAACCAGGAACATCATATCAGTGGTAATTTTTTGAACACCATCCAGTTTTGCAGCTCCTTTATAAAGGCAGACAATATGCCCCATGGTTCATCTTGGAGAGGAAATCTGTTCCTTCTTCAGAACTCTAACCCTTCTTGCTGTCTTGTTTATTTGTTGTAGTATAGTTATAGAAATAAAGCATCTAGTCTTTATTGACAGTAAGGTCTTTTAACTCATGATCATTTTGGTTATAAACATCTGAGGCCTTTGCAGTTGCTTGATATACTACGTAAGGTGCATCCGAAAAGGGTGTATTGTACTCAAACACGGGAGGTGAAGACATCTTTTGATCTGGAAGAAATACCTTTTGCTACGAGCTATGCTAGTTAAAATGATTTTTAACTACCAGTGGAACGTGATTGCCAGATATGTGGGAGACGTCCACCAGTACCCAGAATTCTCATTACCTTGTCATTTTGACGTAATATGTTATATATATAGTATAAGCCAGAGCTGGGGGGGGGGGTTGCTTACTAAATACTGCAATGCTGTACTTTTGACATTGTGTTTGAGCCCATTTTGTACACCAGTTAGTACAGAGCTTAAGGTTTTGATTCTTTCGACATCTATAAGCTTTATATGTGTCTCTAACCAAGTCATTAAACCTGACAGTTCTCCTGGATTGGCAAGAAAAATGAGACTTTGTCAAGTCGGCTTACCTGGTTATCAAGTATGTAAAAAAATAAAACTGTGCTGCAGAAAGAAGGAACTAGTACCGACACACCAAATAAAACATGATTGGAAAAATGTAGTAGTTTTACTTTTCTTGATATAACATATCTTGAGACTCTTAGTGTAAGAATTCTAGACAAAGGCATAAATAATCGAGGGTACAAAGGCCCAGAATCAGGGACACATTTTAAATATTGCTCTTAGAAATGCATACAGCTAGTAGAGCAACAGATTGTACATTAGCTGAGCTTCGTTGAATAGTACGAACTCTGAATCTCAAATATCTGTCACTACTTGATGGCTTCATTCTTCAATGATTTCCAGAAAACCATTAGTTTTATGAAGAACAGACCAAAAATACCAGTCAAGCCTCTGGACATTCTGGAAAATTCTGTACATTTGATGGGTATACCAGTATGCAGCTATTTATTTGCATTGCTGTTTATCACATTCATAAGATGACCTATTTGCTGAGAAGAAGCATCTGAGATCCCCATTAATTAGTCATTAGTCTGCAGTTTCTGTTAGATACAGAACATGGAGTAATGTTGTATTACATATGAGGAGATACTATTTTTATAAGATTAAAACATCTCGGTGCAGTTTCATGTTAAGTGTATCCCTGAGAAGCAGTCTTCTGAAGATACAATTTAAAGAGTGGTAGGACTGTATGCTACTGTACAGAATAAACACTACTGCCGAAAGCAGCTATCATTTCTGAAAGCAGAGCAATTGCAAGCTCCAAGGCCAGTAATGCACCTCTAATTTCCACGGCATGTTATGTGCTTTCAGACAAGGTCAGAAGTTAAGGACAAAGCAAAGTATTTCATATTAAAACAAAGCACGCTGTATGTTCTGCATTGCAATGGAAGTGACTGAACTGTAAGTCTGTATGGTTTGACACACGGGAGATGTTTGAGGATACTGTCCTGGGTAATCTGCTTTCAATTTAAAGGACAAGTTTTATGCATCTGCTAGAACCTGTTTTACAATGTGATACTGTTTACTAGCACAACATCTGCTTTTACTTTCCCCAAAAGGCACATAAAGTGAGATTTTGCTGCACAGTTTAGCAAGCTTTGAAGCTAGTAAACAAATTTCTTTACCAGAATACATAACCATCTGGAATTCCCTTGTTTTACTTGGTAATTTTTATTTATACAGTTTAATGCATTGATGAGGAAAGCATGAGTTTCCAACAAACTACCCTTTGCATGAATTGTATATGTTATAAAAAGCTATTTTTTTTGTTACATTCTAATTATGTTATGCATCAGGCAATTGCATGGTGCTTTCTCTATGAAATTGTTCTCTTGATACAACTTTTCTCATATTACTCTTGACATTATTGTCTGAAAAGGCTAACATAATCACTTTCCTCTTGCAGGAAGCCTATACCTAAATACCTGCAAAGTTGTGTGTGAAGTTGGAGGGTTATTCTTCAGAAGCAAGTGTAGCTCACAATGCCATCACAGCCAAGTGTCATTTTTTTATTTTGAGTCAAGTAGGTATACTATAGCAGTGTTAATACATTTATTAACACAGATTCAGTCTCATGTTACAAAGACTAAAAAAGCTGCACTGTGCAAATTATCCACAGGTACTGCCTGCATATCCACAGATAGAACAAGTCACAGGAAGGCCATATGAAGCATTTCAGAGACATGCAGAAATATGTAAAGGTGTTGATATCATTAAACTCTGCCTAGTGTTGTCTGTCAGAGATGTTCAATGTACACGTTGGTTAATCCTTAGAAGATGTATATTTTCCTATTGACTGAAATTAATGATATTTTTGCCTCACATCAGTAGTCCACTAACTATTTCTATATGGTTCCTTAAGAGTGGCTGCCCCTCTGTGAATAGTTGTACCAAGACTGACTCTATTGTCTTGTTAACAACATCCTGTGTATGAACAAATGTTATGATTTGTTTTATAAGCTACATCTTTTTGATGGAACTGATTCACCCATCTTACTGAATCAGGGACACTGTCTGGCTGAACGGATTTTCCTGGTAAACTATAGAAATACATTAAAAAAACAAGTGCTTTTATGGGACTACACAAGTTACTTATTTATTTATTTGACATTTGCGAAAGGCTGACTGGGTCAGGTACTCATTTTCAGAGGAGACCCAGGGAGAAAACATAGAAATTAAAAAAATACATTGCATAAAGGATATTTTTACATGGAAAGCTCCACTACATAGCAATTAAAATGATTTAAAAAATACTGTTCATGGATGGACATGTTTATATGGAAATAGGCAATACAACAGACAATACCTTTTGAGGAGGTTGTATACTGGCATAACATACGGTACGACACAGACATTCTGACCTGTTAGTAGTCCTGCCAGAGGAAAACATTGAGAGATAAAGATCAGGATGGATGAAGGATGGGGAAGGAAAGCTATGATTTATAATTAATTGTATTGATATAATTTCCGAGGAGATTATGTTTGGGAGGTCATATAGTACAAAGGAGATAGTGGTAGTTACTGGAGGCATTGAGGGGAGGAAGTAGGTGTAGAGAAATAGACCGGGTTAGGGGATGCGTAACAGAACTCAGCCTAGTTTAGAACAGGAGCAGATCCAACATTTAAGTAAGAAATCTTTTAATTATACTTGAATTTCGTAAGACTAGAGTTAACTCTGGTGTCTAGGGGTAGGACATTCCATAATTTGGCTACTTTGTAGGAGGCTTTGTCCAAAAGATTTATTTGGTTTATGTAGAGAGAAGAGTTGTTTGTCCTCTGAGCAGGGAGTTCTACTGGACATATAAATTTGGAGCACTGAGTTTAAGGCAGGGCAGGCTGCAGGTTTATGGATTATTTTGTGGGCAGACATTAGTTGAAGGTAGTTAACGTACTGAGGGAGTTCAAGCCAGTTAAGGAAGTTAAGAGGTGTACAGTGTTGACTATAGCATGATGCATCCATTGCAAATTTAGCAATTTTATTATAGCAAGATTCAAGCTTATTTTTTAGTGTAGTCTGCAGGTTGGTCAATATGGGGGTGCCATATAGTGGTGAGGATAGCAGGTAAGTTGCCTATAGAGCATCCCTAGTTTTGGTGTTTTTTTAGTATTATGCATATGAAGATCACAGGTAAGTGTGTTGCTACTATTATTACATATAGTTTGGTGTGTGGAACCACTTCAATTTATTTGTTATTTAGTGAAAAGTTCTTGAAGTCTGCAGCTAGTGACCTTGGTGTAAAAAGGAGGGTATTAGTTGTGCATTACTGAGCCACAGCTTAATAGAAGTGAAGGCATCTTGGTTATTTGTCTAAGGCATTTTATGGTGTTAGAAGATGAAATGATAGTTGAGTCATTGGCATATTGGATTACAGTACTCTGACAGGAAGAAGTGGGAAGATTATTTATAAAGGCATTGAAGAGGAGAGATCCAAGGATGGAGGCTTGAGTAATTCCTGTTTTGTTAGCTAATATGTGGGAAAGGTAGCCTTGCCATTTTATACATTGTAGCCTGTAGGATAAATAGCTAGTAAATCATTGTAGAAAGGAGAGAGAAAGGTCTAGGGTTTAGAGTTGTAAGAGTTTGGGATATGAGACAGTGCTGAAAACCTTGGATAGATCAAGCAATAGTGCTGAGGTGAGTTTACCAGAGTCTCTTGCTTTGATAACTGTGTCCATGAAGGGTATTACTGCAGTTTTTGTGCTATGGGCTGGCCTAAAATCATGCTGAGTGGAAGTTAGCAGTTCATTGTGGAGAAGATGGTTAAGGAATCGTTTGTGTGCACATTTTTCTAAGACTTTGGAGAGAGGAGATAAGATGACAATAGGACGGTAGTTAGACATTTCATTTGATTTACCTCCTTTGTCTAGTGGAATTATGAAAGATTTTTTTTTGCATAGGGAAGGGACCTAAGATTCAGTTCTGGATCTATTGATAAAAATACTGATAGGGTAGGTGATAGCATCAGCAGCCATTTTCAAGTATTCAGCTGGGAGGTTATCTTCAGAAACAGAGCAAGGTTTGATTCTATTTAGGAATTTTCATATGTAGTTAGAGGGAACAGGATGTAGTGTGAAGTTGGGAGGTGGTAAGGCTATAGTGGATATGTTTTGTCCCTATTTATTAATATTTTTTGTGGACTTTGTTAGCCAAGGCCTGTGACTTACTTTTGTTATTTTTGTTTGAAATAGGGCTAGGCTTTTAAGGGTGTCTAGAAATATTTTATTAAAGTGTTTGACTGTCATATAGAGGTAATATTTTCAACATGCTCCAGTTTAAAGATTTTAATAAGTTAATGAACAACTGTGGGTTGAAGTTACTTAGTTTTGCGATGGCTTATAGATATGGCATTTGCTCAGAGGGGTTGAGTGTGAGGGTGTCAGGGAGAGTACCAGATTTGGCGTATATTTTAGGATCTGTGACCATAATCCAGTCAAGAATAGATCCTTGGTTGCTGTTTTCATTAAGTCTAGTTGGTGTTTTAATGAGTTGCGTGAAGCCAAATAGATTATACTGTGGGTGTGGAAATCAGAAGTTAAGTGCTGGGGAGCATTGCCAAGATGTAACAGAGTAACAGTACTTCTCTTCAGCTCTGTCTATACTAATTTTCTATTACAGGATTTTCAAAATATATCTATCAGAACTTTGGTTATTTTTTAATCTATTGGTACTTTATACCTTATACAAGGATAGTATAAAAATCGTTTTGATCATTTATTTTTTCCTGGCAGGAACCATTAGAGATCTTATGAATTACATCAGTCAGCAAAATGAGCTTCAACAAATCTTCTCATCAGGACACAACTTTTAAAAAGGAATTACAATCTTTGTTAACCAACATTCAAGAACTAACAAAATGGATAGAAGGAATCTGAAATTTAATAGTTTTAAGGAGAGCTGTACTAAAGAAATAAACATTATACATGAAGATTTAAAACAACAGAAAGAACAAATTTCAGGTATTGAAACAACCTTAAATGTCAGCCTTAAATGACATGGATTATAGGCTCCAAGAAGGTGAGCATAATATAGAATTTCTTTTAAAGCAAAATACTCACCTTTTGTCTAAAATAGATGATCTAAAAAACAGATCACGTCGTAATGATATTAGAATCTTTGGCTTACCAGAAAATATAGAAGGAGATAGTATGGAAACGTTCTAGCCTTCATGGCTACCTGAAATCCTAGAACTGCCTGAAGCTCTTTCATATGGTATCGAAAGAGCACACAGGTCTATGGTCTCATCTAAAAATAACAAAGCAATTCTGCAAAATCTGTGACTGTAAAATTCCTTTCCTCACATGATAAGGAAATTGTCTTAAAGACTGCATGGGCAAAATCTCCAATTAAAATAAAAGACAATATAGTTTTTTTTGATAATGACTATTCTCAAGTAGTAATTGCAAAAAGAAAAGTTTTCCTGCCATTGATAAGAGAACTTAAAAAAAATCAAATAAAAACTCATCTACTGTTTCCTTCAAGATTGAAAATATTCTACCAGAATGCATCTAAAATATTTGAAGATCTGGACAGTGCACTTACTTTTGTTAACTTTTAGACAGAATTGAAGAAATGGATTGTGCCAATGCTAACTTAAAGAGATTAGCCGAAAATGGAACCTGGACAACTTATGAGCATAAGAAGTTAAGAAAATAAAAGTCCTGCTTTTATTTGTCTCTATCCACATTAGATACCTTTTTTTTTTTTTTTTTTTGTTTGTTTTAAACATACTAATGACCCATAAGGCCAGGGAAAGTGAAAACTGGAACAACAGGTATGATTTTACCATTGTTTATTATAGTTTTTAAAGTTAGTCTTTCCTGTTATATTTGATGCTTATTATGTATAGTTTAGTTGCTTCTTATTAGATAGTTATGGGTTATTGCTTAAACATAGTTATTATTGTAGACTAACTGTTGCCTTTTGTATTGGAGTTTAGATATATTTATGGGATGCAACTTTATTTAGATAGATATCTTTTCCAATAACATGTCTCATTGATTGGGTGCTTATGCTAAAGTTCGTATTGTATTGATAGTGAGTGATTATATTTTCCTTGAGGAGTCTCTATAGATATGATTTTGGGTTGTGTATAAAGTTATTTTAAGAATTATATTCCTCTTGATAATGTCTGGAGCTGTTTTAAACATAAATATTTTTGTTGGTAGTGTCCGGAGCTAATGTAAAGCATAATATGTTACTGTTGACAATGTCTGGACTGAATTTGAATATAAAGGTTGCTGTTAGAAATGTCCAAAGATTTTTTAAACACAAATGTTGCTGTAAGAAATGTATGGAGCTGTTTTGTGCATGGGGTCAGTGTTGGTGCTGTTGGTGTTTTGCTCTCTGTGTTATATTTGTTTATGGTTGTTTTTTTTTTTTTTTGTTGACTGATTTGTATCTTTGAAATTGGGATGCTTTGTTGATTACAGTATTAGCCTCTTGTCTGGAGAGGCCGTTTAGACTTTTTGCAGATTTGCGATGGCTTTTTTGATTGCTGAACAGACAGGGACTATTGCATCACTAGTTGTGAGCGCCATCGGCAGCTCAAGTTATCCTAAAGTTAAAAGAGTCTCTTACTCACTATTTCCTGCTGAAAATGTGAAAACCTGCAGTTAATCAGCTTTAGCTCAAGACCTACATCATGAACGGTCTTCTAATCTGGACAATCTCCCTCTAGTTATAACATGATTGTTGCCATGGAAACCTCAGATCCTTAAACCTGGAAGCAAAGTGTCAAAGGCTTCAGAACACTCGAGTGCTTCAAAAAAGCAATGGAGCTTAGGTATTAACGCAAACAGAGTGCGAAGTGACATAATTATTTGTGTGTTAACAAAAACCCTTTTCTAACCCTAATGCAGTTATGCACATAAAGTAGAGCTGTGTCACTGTAGATTTGACTAAGAAAGTTGAGGAATAATTAAATTTTATGGTTGTAAGTGACGTTCATCATTGTTTCAGTGAGCTCCAAAATATTATATTGTGATACAAATCCAGTAGATTTATTTACATCCTTAGCAAAGGACAGATAATCTTCCATCTAACTTTTCATGGGCTGTAATCATAAAAAGCAAAGACGGTTGGAAGAATATTGAATAATGGCAAATGAATAATATGTAAAATCTGAATACCTCAGCGGTTTCAGTGTGAAACTACTTCGTTATGTAAACACAATCGAAGTCACTGAAAGTTTTTTTTTTTCCTTCTGCTGTAATTAATCCGACATTATCATTTAACAAATTTCATTAACAGCAATATGGGCTTGGAAGGTCACCTTACAGTGTGTCATTCATATGTTACATATGTACTATGTGAATTTTACAGCCGCAAACATCTGGTTGCGGTGATAAAACAGCATCAAAGGCAATTTATATGAAACAAATGTTAAATATTTAGAAACACCCTGTTACAAGATCATCAAATATATATTACTTGTTATAGGCCAATAGATATATAGTTGACTAAATATCTGAATGGTTCTATTCTGTTTATTTCTTTCTTTTTTTTTTTTTTTTTTTTTTTAAATAGTACTGAACTCTTTTATAGTATGCCTCTCCAATATCTCCTTACTCAGTTTAATACTACTTCATTCTGTTATAATTTTTACCTTGTTATATGTATATATATATATATATATATATATATATATATATATATCTATATATATATATATATATATATATATATATATATATATATATATAGTAACTTTTTATTTGTTTCATTTATGAGAATGTTACAAAAATAAGTTTATATATCTAATTAAGAGCAGTCTATCTTCTGAAAGGAAGGGAGCAAAGAGTGGAAAATGAATAGGGAGGATGAGATAGAGAGAGGGGGAGAACAAAAGAACAACTCAGTACAAATAAAGAGTTCATTAGTCCTTTAGAATTTAAAGATATTATTTTTGATATTCAATATTTGAATACCTATTTAACACTACTTCACTATTTGTCATGAGTATTTAAGAGTGTGACTAATGATTATAACTTGGGACAAATTTATTGTGAGTGTATTGTATGCAAATATAACTGCCTGTTTATGTGTTTTAATAAGCAGTAAAATAATAATTTCTCACAGCAACTTAAAAGGATTAATAACATCACAAGGGTCTGGATGAACATAGTCAAGTAGAACGATGATGACTATGAACTCAAAGTCTAGACAATAAACCGGAACTAAAATGAATAAGGAAAAGAAATAGCACATTGAATTGGTGGTTTGAACTGGTGAGAGCAACATTGTCATCAAACTACTTATGCTATGGATGAAAAATAAATGACACCTTATATTCTTAGCAATCAATTAGAAATAATTTTACTAACACCTCACTTACTCTTGCAAGACCATTATTAATCCATAAATACAATTAAAATAAATAAATTATTACAAATGAGAATAATCAACGCCTTCACTGGTAGATCATTAGTTACAATTTCTTCCGTTATATCATTAGATTATCATTTTAAGAAACACAAATATAAAAGTTTTAGAATCTTAATTTACTTGTATTTATGATTTAGTTATGTATAATTTATCAGTTCCTCACTTATATGAAAACATATTTATAAAATGTTTTATCATTTGCAAGCATATCAACTATATGTTATGGTTACCTGTTATCAATATCTAGATTCATAGTGAGACAAATAGAATTGAAAATTACTTCTAGGATAGTTAATGTCATTTTCTCAGACATGTACTAACTACTTAATATAATAATGAAGGCTGATATGTGTATAAAATCTTTTTGGTGATAGTAGTTTCTTTTACTTAAAGGTAACTGAAACAAGAGTATTTACCCATGTTAATAAAAAATATTTAATACTGCTAATGTTCAAAGTGATACTTTTTAAAACTGTATCATATTTGCCTTTTGCATATTTTTTCTGTTACTAATTTAATGATATCAGATATCTTGATTTTCTATAGAAGCTAAGCCTGATTTATTTAGATCGGAATTTTTTCTCTCAGACAGATGCTGATCAGAGGTTGTTACTAGACAAAGGGTTAATCTGAGTGATTATATGTCACTCAGATTAGGACTATTATACTCCAGGATGGTTAAGGGTGGTTATGATGCTACTAGCTTATGTTATAAAAGTTTGTTACAGCCTTTTTTGACATTCTTCACAATACAAAGTGATGATATAATAATATGCTCAAACTTTTCATCTTTATTAGTATGCAGTCAGTCTAAAGTTTTCCTTTGTATTCCTTTAATTCTTAACTATAACATTTGTTTTTGGTCAAAATATGCCCTTTTCACAAATTTAACTCCTTATGACTTCATTAAAGAGTATTTCTATTAATGTTAATGCATTAAATAACTTAAATAAGAGGGGAAGTTTATTCAAATATCTTAAATTACACAAAACCCAATTAATATTTTTACAAGAAACTCATTTGAGATAACATATGTTTAGATTAGATACTAAATCATATGAACATCTTCAAAAGAAAAGAGGGGTAGCTATTTTGTGGAATAATACTTTGGCTTGCCCATAGATTGCCAATATGTATAAATATAATAAAGGAATGTTTTGTCTTGTCACAGTTAAACTTAATAAGAAGAGTTATACTTTAGTGAATCTATATTGGATACCAGGAATAGGTATCAATACAGTAAAACAGGACCTTGATCTTATAGCACAACATTCTAAGGGGGCCTTAATAATACCGGGGGATTTTAATTATATTTTAGATAATAAAAAATCAACATCCCATAATAAAAGAAGGATTACAGCTTCTGCCAAATCATTAAAAGATTTTCTAGAAACATACCTTTTGAAAGATATTCATTCCTTTGCAGATTCTGATTCTTTAAACTATACTTTTTTCCCCCATTGACATAACACCTATTCAAAAATAGATAAAGTTCTATTTTCAAATGACTTATTAGGCTCTTTAGTCAACTCAAAAAGAATTCCCCTGCACGGAAGTGATTGCATGGCTCAAAATGTCTTTGTAGACAGAAATCAAAAGCCAGCAACTGTGAGCTGTGTAACTAATTTAATTAGTTAATAAAAATGAAAAACAACAAGAATAAACAGACCGGTTTCAGCTATGGCGTTGACCTAGCGTTCATCAGTGTTATTTTACAGAAGCATCTTTAAAGCACACTTTAGTCAACACCAATGTTATTTCTTGTCCAATATCAGACCATAATTCAATAATATTTGAAATTTCAGTTAATTCAAACTACAATACACAGATAAGAAGAATACCTGCTTATATCACAAAGTTGAAAGATTTTAAAGAATTTTTAACTTTGGAAACAC
Source organism: Protopterus annectens (assembly GCF_019279795.1). NCBI lineage: Eukaryota > Metazoa > Chordata > Ceratodontiformes > Protopteridae > Protopterus > Protopterus annectens. The sequence continues at coordinate 731,934,477 of NC_056726.1, read as the reverse complement.
AAAATTTTATAGAACTAAATAATAATAATAACTCCTCAGAAATGTTTGTGTGGGATGCCCTCAAAGCATATTTATATGGGAGAATTATTAATTGACACCATATAAAAAGGAAAAGTTGGGTAAACAGTTATTAGAGATTCAACTTAAATTAGAATCATTGAAACATAATCAAGAGACAGAAGTTGTGTTGCTAGTTCATGTTGATATCACCCATAATGATGGTTTCACTGGTGATATTTGTGACATCCAGGATAGGATATCTTCTAGGATGGGAGTATTATAACCAGGGGATATACAGAATGTTAATACATAATTTTTTGGTCTTATTTAATTTTAAGAAGGCTATAAAGAGCTCTGCATTATTGATTTTTTTGGATGGGTTTAGAGTAGTGTACTAGTGTATATGAGCTAGAATAGATTAATGCTACCTCCTGCATTTTTCTGTATTCCGTCAAATGTTATAATGCTGTTGTGAAGATTGGGTGAAGATAGATGAAGGCTGCCAGCCTAGCCAGATAGAATTGTGGAGATAATTCTGTCATCTGTAAATATTAATGTAAACCACAGGCTTGTTGTCTTAAATGGTGAAAATAGTGTTTTGTGTGGAACTGGAAAAAAATGTAACAACAGTGCACTGTACTGACCAAGTAAAGCATGCTGTGACCCCTTGATGTTAGGACTCAGAGCCAGTGAGTCTAGATGGGGCATCCTGCCTATTGTTTTAAGGCCAGAGTTAATGGCCAGAATTTGCATTCATAAATGTCCTTTATTGCTCTGGTTTCTGTCCAGAGGTGAAGAATGTAAATGTAGTTTATGTTAGCCTGGGAACCCAGGGAAGTGTGACGAATGATATAATATAACCCAGGGAAGTGTGAAGAATGATGTAATGTGAACCAGGAATGTGATTTTAAAAACAGAGAGAATCAGAGAACATGAAGCATTTTTGTCTTGACCATCCAACTCACCAGCACTGTCTTGCTCTATATGTAAGTTTATCTTAGACTTGTGTTTTCTCTTAGAAATAGCTAGAAACTGGAAAGATTAGACTAAGTGTTTTCTGTGATGTCAGAACTGTACTACTGAATTCTTTTAAGTATTTCTCTGTGCTCTCTGAACTCTTGACTGGCACTGTGTAGTAAAAAGTATTGTCTTGTGTTTTGACTATTTGTTATTAAATATTTTTAAACCCTTCCAACTATGGCTGTTTTTGTAGAGATAATTTAAGCTATTTAGAGTACTTGCATGCATTTGGTAAAATTGTACAAAGCCACTTCAATAGCTTTAGCCATGGGCTATACTACCAACTGGATAATAATATTGCACAGTAATAATTGGACACCCTTTTAAGGACCTTTGAGTAGCTGATAAATATTAGAGGGTGGTGGCAGCTGGTACTACCGTATAGTCTGGGAAAAAGGGGCACAGCTGGAGAACCTGTGCCAGCCTTCCCCAGGAGTGTCTGTGTGGTTGTATAAACATGTGTGTGTGTGTGTGTGTGTGTGTGTGTGTGTGTGTGTGTGTGTGTGTGTGTGTGTGTGTGTGTGTGTGTGTGTCAGCTTCTTGGGCAGGGACATGAAGCACTGGTTGGACAGAGAGGGTGCTGGAGGATTTAGCTTGCCCACTAGGCTGAGATCTGGACCCTATAGCTGTGCCAGTGGGGAGTCTTATTGGGGACCAGGAGAGCAAAGGACCGACCAGCCCCGGACTGACTGTGATCTCTGTGTGCTCTTAAGGGAACTTGCACTTTACTGTGTGTATTTGTTATCCTTTCCTCCTATATGAGATGCCCCTCACTGGTGTTACTGGTGAGGATTGAGGCTCCTTGATTGCTGGGCCAGGGCACAGGCATCACAGTTGTATCCTGGCAAAAGCAGTTCAGAGTCCTGTTTATTTGGCTTAAGCCAAGGCTCTGTGGTTGCCAGTATGTCAGGGGTATGGTATAATAGCCAAGCAAGGATGTCTGTTATGGCTACAGATACTGCAAAGATTTAGTGCCAGGGATGGATGTCAATTAAGGCTACAGATACTGCATAGATTTAGTACCAAGCATGGAGGTCTGTTAGGCTACAGATACTGCATAGATTTAGTCTAACTATTTGTAGTGTTTTGAAGGGGGGAATGTTTATGAGGGGAGTTGGGCCTGGGTTAGGGTGGATGTCCCCATATTGGGCTATATTTGAGAAATGGGAGTAGTAGTGTGTGTAAACATATGCTACTTTTGGTTTTGGGAGGAAAGATCGGTTAGATTTTCATTAGGGTTGCAAAATTCTTAGTTTTATGAATTACATGGGGTCTAGCTTAAATAACTTGGCTGAGTCTGAGTAACTCTTTGTATACTTTGCAAGGGTTGTGATGGTTTTCATGCTTATATTAATTATTTAGGACTTATTTGGGACTAGGATAAAGAAAAACAAAGAGTGAGAAGGTCACACAGAAAAAGCAATCAGTAAAAACTAAATGAAAACCCTAGCCAAGCTAGAACTTCCACTGAGTGACCTTTCAAACCTCTAGTATCAGAAGCACATGGGCTATATGCAAATTATCCTTATGAACATCAGGTGTTTCAGCTATGTGGCGATTATGAATGCCCATGACTTTTTTTTTAAGTTATTTTAATGGACAATTTCAGGCCAATAAAGCCAAAACCCACTAGCTGTGGATATCCATATTTCGGCCTTGTTATGACCTCAGCACAGCACAAGCATAACAAGTTTGAAACATACATATCCACAGCTAGTGGGGTTTGGTTTAGCTTTATTGGCCTGAAATTGTCCATTAAAACAACTTAAAAAGAAAAATGCCATGGGCATTCAGAATCACCATATAGCTGAAACACCTGATGTTCAAAAGGGTCATTTGCATATATCCCATGTTTCTCTGATACTAGAGGTTTGAGTGGTCACTCAGTGGAAGTTCTAGCTTGGCTAGAGTTTTCATTTAGTTTTTATAGACTAGGATAAAGACAGACAGAGTGAGGCAGGTAAGTAAGATCTTAATAGGTTGAGCAGAAGGCATTTTAAAGCTTGTTAGGCGGAGTGAAAGAGTTTGGAGAAGAGAAAAGGTAACAGGGGAAAGATTTGTAGTCTTGAAATGAAACAACAGGCAATCATGGACAATCACGTAGTATTAAAAATTAAGATATATTCATTGTGCTGCTGTTCTGGTGGCAGACTAGTCAGATAATACTCTAAGCTGTCTTTACATTATCAATCCTTCTTTCCCTACTCTCTATTACTAATCAGCTCTATTTAACTTACTTATAATATAGTTAATAATTCATAGATTAATAGATATTACAAGGTCACTGAGTCTCATGACCATTCTCAGCTTGCTAAAACCCTCCATCAAGTAACATCTCCTGTCTTCTGGAAGATTGTTAAGGTCAATCCTGGAGTAAATTTGTGGACACTCATCCAGTTGTCTAGTTTATGTTTAAAGGAAGACAATGAGCTGCTCTGACTAGCATACAAGGCAAGCTTATTCCAGAAGTGTGTCCAAGTCAATGGAAATAATGAATTCCAGGAAGTGTTGAGCCAGCACTATAGGGTGCCATGTTAATGGTTTAACAGCTCATTTACATTTACATTATTTTTCTTAAAGTAAGCTAGCTGGTTAACCTTTGCTGTCCCAGTGTCTTCTATTAAAATATATTCATTTAATTCAGTTACAATATTGCATGCACATTTCTATTCAGTCCAGCAGGGTGCACTGTTGCTACATTGTAACACAAGCAAACCTCGCAAATACATTTTCATCACAAGCATCTGTACAAATCAGTCTGATATACAAACGACATAAGATTATTTACAAAATCCCAGCTAGCTGTGCTGGCACAAGTCATACATCTACTGTCCTATTTCTCCTGGCAAGGCTGGTAGTGCTTCCTATCATCACACTAAGTATTTACGTTCCTAGCTTCACTTTCATTTTGTAGAGGTATTTTGTCTAAACAGTATGGAAAAATGAGAGATTGTCTGCCAAAAGTGATAATGCTACACTTTTTAGATTCAGCCCATTTTAGTAGACTGATAGTTTAATAGGTCAAGTTTATTCTGGAGGGTTTGGGAGGCACAGTGTGGCTTAAAAGCAACCCCTAGTTTGCAATCATCTGCAGACTTTGTTAACCAGAGGTCTTGTCTGTCTTTTGTAGATCTGAGAAATAAATATGAATAAGGAAGTTTTTTAAACACTAAGCCCAAGGGAAAAGACTGCTCACTTTCATACTTTCTGAAGAGGAATCTGGAACTCATACTTGTGGGTTCAGTCTTTCAGCCAGTTTGTTATCCATCTTTAACACATATGGGTCACTTTTAAGGCATTTAGCTTTCGAATTATGGCAGCATATGGAATGGTGGAAAAAAGCCTTAGACATGTTAAGATACACAACATGTATTGCACTGCATGGCTACTATCTACAGCCTCCATAACCCTTTTGAAGCAATTTTACCAGATTAAATAGAAAGGCTCTACCCTTCACAAAAGCAAACAGTTGGGGTGTCAAATCTAACAAGATTCTTAATATCAGTTTATAAGACAAATTATAATATGGTCCATGGCTTTGCATCCATCCTCATCCTCTTTTTCCGGCTTTGCATCCATCCTCATCCTCTTTTTCCCATTTTGCACATGAGGCCGGAGTGTCACTTTCAACAGTGACAATCATCTCAAGCCAAGGTTTACACTGCTGAGTGGCTAACCCTGCCATGGAAGGCATGTAAGACTTATAGGTCTGCAATGACCTTGGTTGGTTTTGATAACACACTTATGGAGGGATATCATCACTGTTGTCTACCACTCATATGAGACAAAACAAATAGCTAAGGTTAAGTTAAACAGTTTGGGGAGTGTATCTGCAAGGATATGTTTAACACTGTTATCTAAGCAACCAGGTATGTTGTCAGGTCCCATGGAAGAAGTAAATTTGGTCTTGGTTTGCACTTCAGGTAAACGATATTTAGAGATAATTGAGGGAGTATGGGATTTAAATAACCCCTGAGCTTTATTTGGAAGTCTCAGGGTTGAAGTTTAAACTACATCTTTTAGCAAGGATATTGGCAATGTCAGTGGGTCAGAATAGGATGTCCCATTATGAATAATTTCTTAGCAATGCAGGATATTGTTTTTAAATTTCAAAAAATAGATAAAGAATGTAATATAATTATCTCAGTCTTCTGAAGCCAAACTAAGTTTGCAGGCCCCTTTAGTGGACTAAATAGTGCTTTTCATTTTTTGTAATGCTTTATTATCCATTTGAAGAATGTTATTGTATCTGTTAAATAATTTAAAGACTTTCTTTCCTTGTTGTATTGTTTACTTATGGTGTTAGACTGCCAGTGTGGTTTATTTTTGAATGTGAACTGCCAGTTTTGTTGCCAGTTTTTTTCAGAAAACTGGGCAGCGCAATGATGCAGTGGTTAACGTTGCTCACAGCAAGAGGTCCTCTGGTTTGATTCTCGGCTGGGGTGCCTTTTGTTTAGAATTTGCATGTTCTCCCTGTGTTTGCATGGGTTTCCTCTGGGTATTTTGGTTTCCTCCCACATTCTAAAGACATGCGTCTGGAGTGTTTCTCCATGGGCCTCCACTGAAAATAGTCTCTGTCCTAGTTGGACTATCCTGGTCAACAAATATTAATATAAAAAATAAAATAAACATTGCATTAATACTTAATTCATTGGCAATGATTAATTTCATTGCTGCTGTTTCACATATCTGCCTTGTTTTTTATTCCTTCATAATGACTAAACCACTATTCACAAAATGCTACCAATATTTCATACTTATAATACTCCTAGTCTGTATATAGTACAAAAAAGCCACCTGCCTGTTTTGAGACCATCATCAAAATTAATAATATTATATATTTTTATACAATTGCTGTTGCTATACATAATTGATATTGTCATAGCTGAATAATGTATGCAGAATATGTTCAGTACATCAATTGAGATTGCTATAGTCTCCAGCAGTGCATAATTCATCTCCCATTGTTATGGACAGTGCATGCCATATGGGAGGTCTAGTACACCAATGCTTTTTATGCACTCATGTGATCAGGATCATGTGATCAGGAATAGGAGGTAGTAAAGTGCAGCATGACAGTGATAGACACCACTCAGAGTCCAGGTACAGTATTCCTTACATAGTTGTTACTTGGGACGTCCCATACCAATACATGATTCTTTCTACAACTATGCTTTGGTCCTTCATCATGCCTGACTGTAGTTCAAAAAGAAATAATAGTCATGCATTTATGAGAGGCTGCACTAATGTTTAACTGATATATATTAATAAAATGGCTGGCATTAGTGGTGACAGTGGATTGAGGATCAGTACAATACCGTCATAATGAAGGGATCTGGTGTTGTATCAATGAATCCCAACCCCACCACCAGCTAAAGATCACCAATCATCATATTATGCCAGTTTATAAGGTTTAGTTTGGCAGCAAGATTGCTTGCACCAGAAGGTACTACATTGACAGGATTTTCCTGCTATGAACTGAATGGTTTGGAAAGGTTTCATGTGCGAAAGAGCTACTGTGTTGCTCAACAATCAACTGCTTATCAACATAGTAGAAATATACAGGGATCGTAGTAGCAACAGCAGGTTCATCATCTATTTGTATACAGCTGGATTTCCATAGTTAACACTACTAGCAACGATGAATACATTTGTGGTATACTTTTCGTAAATTTTCTGCAACCAGGGAGAAGATTTATTGGTATAGGAGATTTGTTCTGTGTAGACTAGCATTGTGCAGTGGAGCAGGATTGTGAATTTTGTGTTTCTACATTAACAATGTAATAAATTAAGTAAATAGCAATTTGCATGTGTGTGTGTGTGTGTGTGTGTGTGTGTGTGTGTGTGTGTGTGTGTGTGTGTGTGTGTGTCCATAGTGTGGCTTTTTTTCCAAGTAGTACTCAGAGCTTAAGTATAGTGCCCCTAAACCAAATAAAAAAAGTTTTGTATATTCTTTTGAAATTTCACGACAAAACAAGAAGAGAATCTGAAAAAAATGATAGTAAACTAAATAAGCAGACCAGTAAATAAATAAATAAATAAATAATTTGTGTGTGTTGGTAATCAAAAGTAAAATAAAAAAAATAAATATCAAAAGCAGATTAAATACAATAAAGATGACCTTTTTATGACAACTCCTATATTTTAAGCATCACATTAATGGAGTTGGCATAAAATGCCTTACAAAATCTCTGTGGTGGCCTTTTTTTCTGCCTAAGTATTTAATATTTCATTTCTAGCACATAAATGATCTTGTGTTTTGTGCATTTTTGTTTTGTTACATCCATTGAATCTTGTGAAATTCACTGCTCATAATTCCACTTTTCAACATATAACACATATTAATTAACAGAAAGATCTTCTTCTGGCATGCAGTATGAATGCACAGCTGCAAAGAAAGCAAGTATCCGATGACATCTGAAAACATGTCTTTTTGGGATTCATTCTAGTTTGTTCTGATATTAAAATATGTGAAATAATATTGACATTTTAAACGCTCATATTGAATGTCAGTTTGGCTAATTGCACCTGAAAGGAGGCAACAGAAAAACAGACTGTGAATTGTTTTGAGGTGATTAACTACTGTATGAAATGACGTCCACCATTACCTGCAAATGAATAATTATGCAATTCTTATTGTATGCTTTGAATGTAATATGTTTTATGCTCTCTCAGATCTAGGGCATCATTATTATTCATTTAGTCTCTGATTATTATCTGTTTTTCCTCATAAAGCAATCATACAGAGGCAGCCAAGTGTGTAGCATAACTTTGCCAAAAAAATACTGGCACTCATAAATAGTTTGTAGTAACAAAACAATTTTAGAAGTTCATAGCCAACGTTTACAACCAAATATGGCCATCCAATAAGTAACTGACTAGTAATCAGAAACAATTGAAGTGACAAAGAATTATATAGAAACAGGCAATTTCATTTAAAAAACAAATGTGGACATTCAAAAGAAGTGATTTTTCTGACGTTATCATGAGCTGTTGTGGTAATAGGTTGACCAAGATCAGAGTCAAAAGCATTGAACCTACAACTCAGTAATCATGAAAGTAAGTGTAAAACATGAGTAAAAGAATTGGAAGAAAGGAAGTATTGGAGTGATATATTTGACAGCACAACCGCCAGTAATATGCGATGAATGGTTAAGCGCAGAATTTACAAAATGGAGTAAAAAAAACAAATGCGGTAGTCATCAGTTAATGACAAACTTGGTAATAAGTTGTGTGAAAAACAGTTAACTAGTGTCTCTAAAACATGTGCATTTCTGCTATAAAAATAAATATTCTTGTAACTTTTCTGCCATTACAGAGTATCTAAGCCTGCAATTTCTTTAAGCAATGTATTCCAGGTTGCAGGTTTATAGCATGATTTCTCATCTGTTTTTAACAGATTGAGTTACTGAGTCATTGTTGATAGTGTGAAGGGAGCTTTGTATAATGTCAGAGAAGAAGTACTTCTGAGGGTATACAGTTTTTAATTTCTTCCCACCAAATAGGCAGAAAAGTCCTTTGAGTAGTCTGCGGGTACATGCGCTAAGTAGGTAACTTGACTCAGTAGAGACTGCAAGCCATTTAACATGTTCAGTGGCGATGTAGTGGTGTGCAGAGTTTGACAGAGGTATAAATACAACATATAAGATTACGATCAAGTCATCAATCATAACCTGTTTATTATGTGTTCTAGAAATGGATGCCAAGAAATTCACCTTGAGAGCACATTTAGAGAGCTCTGTCTTCTGGCAACCATGTCGAGAACAACATCATTTAGGGCAGTGATCAGAGACCTGATTAGCGTTCTTTGTAATGCATGGTGTTTAATGTGTTCCATGTAAATACAGTTAAAAAAAAAGCTCCAAGTATTTTCCTGGCTTTCAAAGCCATAAAGCACTTAGTGATTGCTTACATTCACCTTCCATGAGTCTAAACTGCCATTTTTTCAAAGATTTTTGGCCCATTTGTTTTATCTGTTCCTCTTAAAGTATGTGGTTTTCAGACAAATCGTGGAGAATTGAAGTCACTGAATAGTGACATACATCTGAGTTTTAGAATATGCATCCTTCAAAGAAAACGTAGGCAAACACACAAGCTACTTTTCAAGTTTGTAAGAGGAAGGGGCACCTTATTAATAAGAAAAACAGACAGAACCAAATCTTTTATTCTGCCGCTGGCATTTGCTGGTTAGTAATGGCAGATTTTACTGCCTAGCCTGAGACCTGACCTCAACAACTTTACCAGGCAGTGCTTAATATTTGTTTGTTCTGCTTAACTGATTTGCCTTTTCCAAGATATCAGAATGTAATCACTGCACTCCATCATCTTCATAAAATTTAATTTGTTTGAATTTATTGCTGCTATGTATTTTATGTTATATCTTGTTTGTTGTTTTTGTATTTTTTTCAACTCAGATGGGCCTGAAATATGTACCTTTCAGGTACCTCCTCTACATCTGTCAAGAAGTAAACAAATCTAGGCGTGTTTTGTTTAAGATGAATGCACCCAGATGTGATGTTAAAAAAATACTGTCAGCTCTGTGTTTCAGAGGTTTGGATAGAGCATTTCTTAAAATAGCTCTAAAAGTTTCAGCAATTTATCTGGAATACATCATAGACAGAGTTATTTTATCTACTTACTTATTCGGCCATGTAAGACCATTTAAGAGCTTTGATAAAAATATAGTACAAAAGTATATGTTCCTAAAGTCATAGATTCATAGGTATATACTATGCTAATGGCTGTCAGCATCTTTATAAACCCTGATGTGCAAAACCAGCACAGGTGTGTCCCTATCTATATATATATATATATATATATATATATATATATATATATATATATATATATATGTATCTATATATATATATCTATATATATCTATATATATCTATATATATATATATGTATGGGTCCCCTTGACTTCATCGACATGCCGAAACACCGATGCTAAGAAGACCGACATGAGAAGATCGACGAGACAGATGATCAACAATGTGAAATCCCGACAGCCGAAACACCGACATGGGCAACGTGTGAGCGTGAGTCGGTAAGTGTGCGATAGTGAGGGATTTAGTGTTAGGGAGCGGACAGGTAAGTGTGTGCTAGTGAGGGATTTAGCATTAGGGAGCGGACAGGTAAGTCTGTGCTAGTGAGGGATTTAGCGTTAGGGAGTGGACAGGTAAGTGTGCGATAGTGAGGGATTTAGCGTTAGGGAGCGGACAGGTAAGTGTGAGATAGTGTGGGATTTAGGGTTAGGGTGCGGGAAAGGTGAGTGTGCGGTAGTGACGGACTTTAGGTGTAGTGGCGGGTTAAGTGAGTTAGGGCTAGGGTGCGGGTAGGGTAAGTGTGCGGTAGTGTCGGACCTTAGGGTTAGGGTTTGGGTTAGGGTTAGTGCATGTATAGTTGTGTGTTATGTGTAGTTTACATTTTGTGTGTCGGTGTTTTGGGTGTCGGTTTTATGGTGTCCGGTTTTGTGAGTTGTCGGTTTTGTGCGTTTTCAGTGTTTTGGTGTCGTTGTTTTAAGTGTCGGGTTTGTGGCATGTCGGTGTTGTGATAGGGATCCATATATATATATATATATATATATATATATATATATATATATATATATATATATATATTTATATATGAAGCATTTATTAGGAGTGTGTAGGGCAGCCACGGTGGTGCATTGGTTAGCATTGCCGCCTCACAGCAAGAGGTTCTCCGGTTCGATCCTCGGCTGGGGTGCCTTCTGTGCGGAGTCTGCATGTCCTCCCTGTGGTCGCGTGGGTTTCCTCTGGGTGCTCCGGTTTCCTCCCACATCCCAAAGACATGCTGCAGGTGGATTGGACACTCTAAATTGGCCCTAGGTGTGAGTGTGTGCCTTCTGTGGAAGGTTGGGCACTGGGCTGGCAACTCGACACCGTAAAACGTCACTGCCAATCATGAGCGGACAAGGTGATCCGCTGTGGTGACCCCTAACCGGGAAAAGCCGAAAGAAGAAGTAGAAGATTTATTAGGAGTGTGAATGTTAGTTAGGAAGTTTCTTATGTGCGAGGGGTTATGTTAGTCTGTGGCAGTTTTCCCAAAAGGCACTATAATGCATTTATTGGCATGTAAGGTAATTAATGTCATCACTAGGTTAACACTGACAAAATTCAGGAATATAGCACAACAATTAAACTGTTACACAATTCATTATAAAGAGTTACTACTATGTTACTTACTAACAAGTTATGGAGGCAATCTCTTTCTATGAGGTCAGTTGGTTAGAAGGAAGAATACTATCTCTTACCATTTTTGCTATACATAAAATGGGCAGATTAAGGCAGAGTATAAAAGAAGTGGAACTGGAACTTAATTACACAATTTAGGAGTGTTTATTCCATGTTGCTTTCTACGTATGACTTATACAATTTTAATGATTTTCTCTTGAATATAAACTGATAAATTCTGGCAAGATGTCCAGATGGGATGTACAGGAAATGTGATATAGTAAATACTTTTGGCTTAACGTTGTGGTATAAAATAGATATAAATTATCTAGAAATTTTTTACAGACATTAATCACCTGCTTTGGAATGGAACTGCATAGATGAAATATGAAATGCAGAAGACATGATATTTTGCACCATCCCTTTACAGATGTTCACTGAATATGTATGGATAGCTACTATTCTGTTCTGTTTTATAAGGTCCATGTTTATTCTTTTTACATCAAATTTACATTGAGGCCACTTTTTGATGGCTTTTATGTTGCTGTCATTATATAAGATCCCAACAAATAAGATTGCCAACATTTAAATTAAAAAATAGCCATAAAAGGAATTACCTGCCTGTATGGGGCACCAGGGAAGGATGGGGCACCAGGCAGGGTTTGGTAATGGGACCTATTTAAAGAATCATCTGTAACATCTCCTTCTCAGAATTGAGCCTGCTATTTTTCCATCACAAAAATCACTAACTGCGAATAGTCATAATGGCTTTCAAACCCTCGACATTATGGCTGAATTTAATTGCAACCAAAGATCAGGACATAGTGTTGGCAAGAAAAGGTTGCCACATTAATTAATAAGCTGCAGTCTTTAGGAATATTTGTTATCATTATGTTTCAAGGATCCATGCAATATACAAGGGACATTATCAACGATGTATTTCTCATCTTTTTCCCATTGCTTATATACTCTTAGGTTTTGAATGTTGAGGTGGAATTTGTCTGACATCTTTCAATGCTTCTTACTCATATCCTACTTTAAAACATTGCAGATAAAACAATGAATTCTAAAATATTTCATTACGTGTGTGTGTGTGTGTGTGTGTGTGTGTGTTTATCTGTGCGCAAACCATTATGGTAACCCACTTCAGCATATTATTCAAACAGACTCTATTTAGCATTTTTATGTCTCAGATTCTTAACTCTGACAATGCAAGACAGCATCCACTACCGAATGACATTATCAGCACCCTTTCAAACACATGGAATTAATATTAGGATCTGTATGGGACATATGCCCCCAAATTCATCTTGTTGACATAATATCAACTCCAGGTTTTTGAAAATCCATAGAATGTTTAAGTCAGGGAAAGGGATTCAATGACATTGACAATCAAACAACACAGACATGCAGAATAATCAATTCTGACAATGCAACAAACATTGACATGGTTCAGAAGTCCTCTATGCTTTGGTGACCCACAGAAATACTATAACATATGCAAAGTTTATATTCTCATCTCAACTCTTGCACAGGTACTTCTGACAAAAAGCATTCAAAAATATTAAGAGAAAAATCTGAGGAAAGAAAAATACTTGAACAAGAAAAACTGTTGCAAAATTATAAACCAACAAAATCTAGAGATTTTTCAAAGATATAAAAAAGAAACATGGACATGGTAAAGAGAGATCTGATATGGTACAATATTTCTCCCAAAGAAAAAGCCAAGATAATCAATACAAAAAGCAGTTTTAAAGATGTTCGAAAGGAAATGCATGCAAAGCCACCCAGATATGACAAATTTCACAATACAAAAATAAGATCACATAGGGGGAATGTAGAACAGAAGATTAGTAAACTAGAAGTTAAACAGATACAAGTAGTTTTAGAACAACTGTCAAGTGAAGGATTTAGGTTAGAAAGTCTAACACAGCTTATATCACAGCGTGATGGAACAATGAGTCCCTGAAGTAAAAAGAAACAGGTGGAGCGGGAGACATCTGAAGGAAAAATATGGACATGGGAAAGAAAAAGACATTTAATATGGTGCAATATGTGTACAAAACAAATCAGTGCAAAAGTTGCACCAAAGATGTTTGAAAATAAATATAAGCAAAGACATCTGGATATAGAAAATTTCACAATACAAAAAAAGAAAAGAAAACAAATAGGAAAGTAGAAAAGATGATTAGTAATGGTCAAGTTAAAGAAATGGAACCTGAATTTATGGATTACCTGCAAAGTGAAGTCTAAAAACTCCATCTCTGGTAACATTTCAGCATGATGGAGCAATGAGTCCCCGATTTAAGGAGAAACCAATGGAGCAGGAAAAATCTGACCAGTTGCCAGATTAAAATACTTTGGAGCCTTCAGTAAAGAAACAGATTACAAAAAGTCAATAAGACCCACAATTTTAGAAGTCTGATAAAACAAATGAACACAGTAATCAATACTGTTTACAGAAGTTCATGTGATACAACAGAAGTAGTAGAATAAATTACTGTGCAGCAAAATTAATAATAGATAGAGTCTTACCACAAAAACACAGGGCAATAACAGAAAGGAAGGGAAGAAATTGAATGCCATCATGGAAGTATCGAACCAAGAAAACTGTAAAGCTATTAAGACAAGAAGTGTCACTGGTAGAAGAGTATAGAAGAAGAAACAAATCAAGAAAAATACTTTGCAAGACAGACATAGGCAAAAAATCTTAGAAGATATGCAGATAAATATAGAGGAAAAGTACAAAATAAGCAATTCAATGATAACCCAAAAAAGTTTTATAGAGAAATTGAAAACAAAACAAAACTAATAGAAACATAACCAAAAGAAGAAGAAATAAATACATTTGGAGAAATATCAGTGAATACCCCGTGGAACATAAAAAAGATGCTGAATGGATAAAAGATGTAAAAGAAACAGTAGTTCAAATATACAGTATATGAAATGGTATGTAGTAACATCCAGAGAAACTGAAACAAAATTAAGAAAAGCTTCTAACTGGAAAACTCCAGGCCCAGATGCTATACCTAACTTCTGGATAAAAGTATTAACATCTTTACATGAAGAGTTAGCTCTGAGTAAGAACTATTTATATATGCAGTCCAAACAGACACCAGCTTGGTTAACAACAGGAAAATATTACTCTTCCTTAAGAGTGAACCTGCAAGCCATCCTAAAATCTATAGCCCAATAACGTGCCATCCAACAACGTATAAACTATACATTGGAACTGATGCCAGAGTTTATAGTCATTTAGATGAAAACTCAATCATGGTAATAGAACAAAAGGGTAAGAAAAGAAAGACATATTGAACAAAGGATCATTTGTTGTTAAATAAAGTCATATTGAAGAATTGGGAAAAGGGGAAGAATCTAATTATGGAATGGATAGATTACAAAAAAGCATTTGACAGCAACCCACATTCATGTATAAAGGAGTGCTCACAGGTGTACGAGATACACTAGACATCAATCAATTATATTACAATGACCAAGAGATCAGTGGTAAACCATCTTCCAGCTAAGCCATGATAATAATCTGGCCCATAATTGAGTATAACACCCCATTTGGCATGTACCATACAAAGCACCTGCAGCAACTGGAGTGACCTCAAAGGTTTCTAACAAAGAAGATCAATGGACTCCAGCAGATGCCATACACAGACTGATTAAAGTAAAGACTTATGTCTGGCTTTCAGAGAAATCTCACATCCTAACCTAATAAACTTGCTGCTTATCCAAAAATCAAATGGGTCTAGGGCCACCCATTCCAGGTAGGGTCTGCAACTTAAATAGGATGGACAGGTTTATCTCCCAGCAACTGCTGCATCTTTAAAATAGGCTACTTATTCATGTGACACAGAGCACCTCTATAACACTGTTCAAACAGAACCTGGATGGGACACTGAAAATTCTTATTGGGAATAGTGCCCACAACCCTCCTGGACATGGACAGTCATTACTAAATGTAATCTCAGATATTAACTAACATTTCTATGGTATTACATTGGGATAAAACAGCTAGTCTTGAAACAACCTCCGTGTCAATAGCCAATAATTTCATATGATCCTATGATCCTATAAGGACAAATTATTATCTTATGGATAAAATTTCAAAGGGTGATATTTTAGGGTGACTCTTTGCCACAACTGCTCTTTTGTCTTGCTCTTATCTCATTAAGCTGTCTAATTAACAGAAGAGGTAATGGTTATAATTTGGTTCCCAGCAAACAATAAAGTGTATAGACTTCTCATCTTCTTTTTGTGGATGATTTAAAGCTGTATAGTTCATCAGATAAGGAGCTGAAACCATGACTGCAAGTGAAGAAAAACTTTCACAAATGATATAAGAAAGTTATTTGGGCTTGATAAGTGTGCAAATGCAACAGTTAAAAAAGAAAGCTGCATCACCAAGAAAATATAAGTCTGGAAGAGGTATGTGATATAAAGGAACTTGAGCAGGAGGGAGTATATACATATATGGGAATTGATGAAGGATTGACAAGAAATATGAACAAATGTGAAAAAAACTCAGTAAGGAATATTTTAGAAGACTCAAATTAATACTAAAAACAGCCCTGACATATAGGAACAAAGTCCAAACTTTAAACTAATTTGCTTTTCCTGTTCTAACTTACAGTTTTTGGGTGATTGCCTGGCCGCAAAAGGTATTGGCTCAGGTGGACAGGAAAACAAGAAAAATGCTTCATACTTAGCAAATGATATATAAAATCAGTGTATACCAAGATTATATATTTTTTGTTATGAAGGTATGGTCACTGAACTGCATACATATTTGCTGACCTCAGCACATCCAAACATAGTGAAAGTTTTAAAGCATGGCCGGAACAGATCTAAGATGGCTTCCCTACTTAGTTTTGCAGAAGCATAACAGTATCAAGCAGGAATGTAAATCAAACCCAAAATAGACAAAAATCATGCACTGACCAAATGTGTCAATAAACAAAAGAAAGAATATAAGGAGAAGGATCAGCTGAGAAGGCAAGACATGTGAAAAAGGCATAAATATAATCGCAAGTACAGAAAACTTGTGGAACATGGTCATATCGATCAGAATCTGATGCAAGAATGGTTAAGGAGAGGTCAATTTAAACAAAAAGATGAAAGGTTAATATTGGTGGCTCAAGATAGTGGACTACATAAACACTGGTTTACAAAGACTATTGAACAAGTTGGAGAAGCAGACAAATGTAGATTCTGTAGAACAGAAGTGGAAACAGTCACATATCTTGTTGCTGAATGTGATAGACTAATGGCTTAGGGTCTACATAATGAAAGGCATAATATTGTGGCAAGATTATTGCACTGGGCATTGTGCAAACATTACAATACTGAAGCAGCTGAAAAGCATTGGAAACATGAGCCACAGACATTATAGAGAATGATAAAGTTTATATCAAATGGGATACCCCATTATCAACAATTCAAAAAATAGCATAATACTTAAGGTGTTTACCTTACAAACACAACGTGCATGGTTTGATTCTCACATTGGGTAATTAGCTAGGCTTAAAATGGCCTACAAGGGCAATTAGACTAGTACTAATTTATAAACCTATGAACCTATTAAACCAAATATAGTAGTCCCTGAAAAGAAGACGGAAGTAGCATTGATCATTGAAATTACTATACCCAGTGGTTACAGTTTCTTGTGTACGCAGAGACACATAGGTTCATAGGTTCATAGGTGTGTACTAGGCTAATAGCCCTGGGGCCTTTACAAGCCTAGCCATAGGATTACCCTGGCATAGTGCCTCCCGACCTTAGTTCCCATTGCCTCTGTTGAGTACAACCACTGGAATTTTCCCTGGGGTGAATTTTCTTTTTTCCATCCACTCATCAAGATTTCTCTTGAAGAGGGTCAACGAGGTACTCTGTTTGACATGTATGGGAAGTCTGTTCTATAGCATGGGCAGTCTCTGGGTTATGAACCTGCCCCTCCAGCATGTTTTCCTAATTGTGGTAATGAGGTTGAGGTCTCTGGTGTGTGGTGTGGAGGGATTGGATTTTTTTTAGCTGTAGCATTTCTAACAAAGCTGGGTCAGACATGGCTTTGTAAGTCAAGCAGAGATCGCCTCTAAGTAGGCGATATGAGACAGAAAATAGTTAGAGTGTTTTGAGTCTGTCTATATAGGACAAATGTCTAGGCCTAGGATCCTCTTTGTGAGGTACTTTCACAGCCTCTCCAGTTGTTGCAGGTATCTAGTGAGGTACATGCCAAATGGGGCATTGTACTCGATGACTGGCCTAATGATGGAAGAGTAGAGGGAGACAATGACCTCTTTCGTCCTGGATGCAAAACCCTTAGTAAGGAGATGTGCCACATAGAAGGACTTTCTGACCACAGTGGCAATGTGGTGATCAAAAGAGATGCTGTCAACCTGTGCTCCCAGATCTCTTTCGCACTGAGCTTAAGGCCATGGCTCTGACACCAGTCGTTGGTCTCAGTAAGGCCAAGCTGTAGGATGTCAACATCACTTGGGGAGTTAATAATAGCTCCCAACTTTCAATCATCTGCGAACATTATCAGCCAGAGTCCCTTTGTGTTGGCCTGGACTTCAGAGAAGTAGATACCAAACAGGAGAGGACCCAGGACCGAACTCTGTGGGACTCCACTCATGCCTAGTCGGCATTCTGACTTGGAGTCAGCTACTTTCACACTACAGGTTCTATCTGTGAGCCAGTTTTCAACCCACCTAGTGATATAGGGGTTGATGCCAAGCTTAGTGAATTTTTCTTATGATTCCTGAGTGGGGAATGGTATCAAAAGCCTTGGCAAGATCAAGGTAGGCTGTATGAACCACCTTGCCTTCATCCACAGCTCTGATGACTGGCTCATAGATGTTGAGCAAGTTCAGCAGACATGATCTACCCTTCACAAAACCAAACTATGTGGGATCCAGAGTTTGGAGATTCCCTATATCCTTGTTTATTAGATCCATGATGGAGATTCCCTATATCCTTGTTTATTAGGTACATGATGATGCATTCCATAGCTTTGCATATCAGACTCATCAGGCTAATGGGGCAATAGTTCCCAGGCTCTGTAGTCACTCCTCCTTTGTGGAGGGGGATGACTGTAGCAGTGCACCATTTGGTAGGGACAAAGCCTGAGGTGAGGCTGAGATTGAACAGGGCATACAGGTGAGATGCCAGTTCACTCTGTAGTTCATGTAGAACACAACCAGGGATATTGTCAGGTCCCATAGAAGCTGTATTCTTGGCCTTTGACAGTGCTGTTTTAACCTGTGCAGCAGTAATACTGGATCCCTGGCAATCTACTGGTATTGTGATTGGTCCTTTGGGGGGTGGGGGGTAAGGTTGGCACTGAATCTGTCAGCGAGGATACTGGCAATATCTGTTGGCTCGGTATAGGAGGTACCATTGTGCAGTAGCTCAGAGCAAATCTGGGTATTGCCGTGGAGATTCTTTACATAACTATAGAAGGCCTTGTGGTTGTCTTTACTATCTGCTGCAATTCTGTTTTCATAGCTAGCTTTAGAGGATTTGATAAGGTATCTCAACTTTTTGTTGAGGCTGATAAGGGAGTTTTTTCAGTCTTGTGACTTGACCCTATTCTGCATCAGTTTCCTCTTTCTGTTGTAGAGTTTGTTTATGGTAGGGGACCACCAGATTGGCTTCCTTTTTTTGGAGGAGGGTGTTTTGGTTCTATTGGGTATGGCGAGATCCATGCATTTGTGTACATGTTTGTACAGTGCATTGGTGTATGCACTGCACAGTGCATTGGTGTATGATTCTGTGGTCAAACAAATATTTTCCATTTGCATGGGTGCCATGAATTTAGCCACCTCTGTTTTTAGGAGCCCAAAGTTAGCTTTGGAGAAGTTTTTCATGGTGGTTACCTTTGCGAGGGGGGGGGGTGGATTTCCAAAATTATTAGTTTGTGGTCGGATCTAACCAGGGAGGAGCTGACTATTAGTGTAGAGCAGCGGTTGCCCATGTTAGTAATGACCAGGTCTAAGATGTTGCTACCTCTAGTGGGGGTAAGAATGAGCTGGTTCAGGGCATTGGAATTAATGAACTCCAGGAAATGTTGGGCAAGTGTATTGGTACATGAGTAGTTTACCCAGTTAATGGAGGAGTAGTTGAAGTTGCCTAGTAAGAGAGTGTTAGGTTGGACCCTAATATTATCCAGGGTGCTTAGGAACATGGAGTGCAAGTCTTGGGACATGGTTGGGGGCCTATAGCAGGCAACAACCTGAATCGCTATCTTACTCAATGTTAGCTGCACCTGAATTATCTCTGATGCGTTATGTTGGGCTACCAGTCTGGAGATGTGCACATCCTTTATGAATATGGAAACACCATTGCATTTGGAGCTTCAGTCCAAGTTCTGGGGACAAAAGGTGTGGAATGAGTTATAGCCTGATAGTGCAGGGGTGCTTTCTGCTGCCTTGAACCAGGTCTGTGTTACAGCACAAATGTTGATGTTCTCCATTTTAAGGAGTGCTTCGAGCGGGTGCATTTTGAGATTTAGACTTCTAGCATTGAGCAGCATGACCCTTAAATTGCATTTGTTTCTAGCTGTTATGGTGGTAATTTGGTCTTTGGAACACCATCTAAAAAAGGCACTATGTGGGTGGCAAGAGCCTTGGCCAGTATCCGGAAGCCCAGGACTGACAGATGCAGGTCATCTCTGGCAAAGCATTGAGGTCTGTCTATCATGTCATTCCAGGCAGACATATACTGGCTCCCCTTAGAATGACACCAGAAACTTAGCCAATTGTTGAAATCAATCATTTTCAGCTTGTACTGTGGTATCATTCTGGGTGATGGTAGGATGCTGCTCAGGGCTAGGCTCATACCCGCCTGGGCTACATAATCCGAAAGCTCCTCCATGTGTCTTTTCATGTAGTCCAGGGAGGCACGTCTCAGGTCATTCACACCCACATGTACAATGACAGAGTCGTATTTCTGCCTGTTGTTGAGGGACCTGAGTGCATGCATTATGTGGCAGGTCCTCGCACCTGACAGGCAGCTGACTGTTACTATCTCCTTATTCAACCTAGTGAGTGGGACATCAGTGTGCCTCACTATTGAGTCACCTATTACTAGTGTGTTGGGCATGCTGTTTTGCCTTAAGGGCTTTGGTAGTTGGCACACTGTTTAGGGGAGTTATGTGTCTCATGATTAGTGTTGTGTTGTGGTGGTCGAGTGCATTTCTGCCTTGGAGGTCTCTGCTGCTTGGGTAGATTTTTATTGAGAGCCTCCGCAAAGGTGGGTGTGTGGTTTGTGTTTTTATGTGATGGCAGTGCTGGTGTATGTTCTGGAGAGCAATGTGTTACATGTGGTGTGGTGCAAGTGTTGACCTTCTCCTCTTGACCAGCTATTCTGGTCTTGGCTGGAGAGTGCGTGGCTTCTAATTTGGATATAAAAGTGCATCTCTCGCAAGTCTGAATGTCGGAAGATAAGAAGAGAGAGTTGTCGGTTTACATGAGGCAGTTGCTACATTGCCTCAGGATGCCCAAGTTCACCAGGTTAATAAGAGAAAGCACAGGGAACTGACCTTTAGACATACCTAGAGGGGTGGGCATTGATAATAAGTAGTGGATATGTTTTCTTGTAGAATGTTTAGTGCTGGTAGCAATTTTGCATGCTACAATAATTGCTACAAGAAGTCTGGTAAAGTGCTAGACTAATAAGCTAGTATAAGTGCAGGAGAGGAGAGAACTAGTAGATCTAAGGGAAAAATTGAAGAGCAGACTCTGGCACCACTCAGAACCTTACAAACAATCCTGGATACAGCAAGTCTGTATCTGGACTAGACTAGTTACAGAAAAGGCAGGAAACAAGCGCAAACATGGGCTTTTAAACCGGAAAGTTGGACAAGATGGAAGAAGCTGCCCAAAAGGCCAATAAGCTACAATATCTGGGCCAGAAGCCACTCCTCTTGTGGTAGATAGTATACCTAGTGCTTACCACTCCCACTAATAAGCTAGAAGGCTTCCCTCCAACACAGAAAGTCTTGGGGGGGCTCAGAAGCTTACAAACAGTCCTGGATACAGCACATCTATATCTGGACTAGACTAGTTATAGGAAACAGGAAAAACAATTGAAATACGGGCTTTTAAATCAGAAAGTTGAGAGAGATGGAAAAACTGTCCAAACAGCCAATAAATGGAATTTCTGGGCCAGAAACCACTCCTTATGTGGTTGATAGGCTGCCTACTGCTTACCACTCCTACTGATAAGCTAGAAGGCTTCCCTCCAACACAGAAATGTTTGGGGGGCTCAGGAGCTTACAAACAGTCCTGGATAGAGCAAATCTGCATCTGGACTAGACTAGTTACAGGAAATTAGGGAAACAAGTGCAAATGCGCGCTTTTAAATCAGAAAGTTGAGAGAGATGGAAAAACTGCCAAAATGGCCAACAACTACAATTTCTGGGCCAGAAACCCCACCTTATGTGGTAGATAGGTTACCTAGTGCTTACCACTCCCACTGATAAGCTAGAAGGCTTCCCTCCAACACAGAAAAGCTTGGGGGGCTCAGAAGCTTACAAACAGTCCTGGATACAGCAAATCTGCATCTGGACTAGACTAGTTACAGGAAGGGTGGAACAAGTGCAAATGCGGGTTTTTAAATCAGAAGGTTGAGAGAGATGGAAAAACTGCCCAAACGGCCAGTAACTACAGTTTCTGGGCCAGAAACCACTCCTTATGTGGTAGATAGGTTATCTAGTGCTTACCACTCCCACTTATTAGCTAGAAGGCTTCCATCCAACACAGAAAGTCTTGGGGGGCTCAGGAGCTTAACAACAGTCCTGGATACAGCAGATCTGTATCTGGACTAGAATAGTTGCAGGAAACAAGCTTAGAATTTTTTTTTGTTTTGTTTTTAATAAAGTGGAAAAGGAGAAAGCTGGTACAGAAGATAATTCAAGGTTAAGAATTTAAGTGGGCTGGCCTTCTCAAATGTTCTCTCGCTATTAGGTAGAATGAACTAATGACACTAGACAGGGAGGAATGTCCCAGCTCAAATATACAGTATGGGGGGGCAACTGCAAAGCCACCAAGTATAAGAACAAGACAACAGTAGAGAGATCAGGTGGGAAACTATTAGAGTTACTAGCTGTAGCCTCTAAATGAAAGTTTTAAACGCATAAATGAGCAAGGAGACTCTAGAGAATGCTTTTAACTGCTAACAGATCAGTTATATGATACCTGAGTAGAACGCAGAAACCTCAAAAAAATGCACAGAAAGGCACAGATAGATCACTCACAAACAGAAAATACAACTCTTACATAGTCATAAAATACTAGTATTACAGGCAGAAATGAAGTAGAATAAGGCTACCCAGACAGTTCCAATAGTAGTAGGACCATTGGGTCTTATAAAAGAATTTACCATCATATTTAGATATCCTACCAATATATATACTTTTGTATGAACTGCAGAAGGAGCCAATTCTGGGCACACTGCCAGTGCTGTGAAGAGCACTTTTGGCTAACATCAAAGACTGAAACAATACTATTTCACAAGCTTTAATCATACCTTGACTTAGGAATGGGGTCCATTCCCATCATGGCATTAGAAAACCAAAGGACTGAGAGAAGCTTTTGTTGCCGTTCACCACAACTATGAAGCTAAGTTTAGAGGTAAGCCTTTCTGTTGGAATTTAACATAAGCATCAGTTCCCAAAGTTACACAGATACCCAGAGGATTTCAGTTGTATTTCTACTACAGACTCTTTGATCTGTTGCTGACCTACAAAGCATAAGCGACCCAGCCCTGCTTGATCTATTGCAGACCCGCAAAACCAGCATAAGAAAAGGGGACCTCAATCTCTGTTACAACATAACAAGAATTGTTTCCCTCCCAAGACTCCCAAAGACTCTCCCACTCTGGAAAAAAATCCTTTTTTTTTTTGCAAAAAAAGTTTCCTCGATGTTTTCAACTTTAATTTAGACAAATAGATGGGAAACTACAAAGTTACCCCAGCCATAGCCTCATTATTCATTACGGGCAGGAGGAATAAGTACTTGGGTATACCAGTGTTACTCAAATGGCTTAAATGGATTATTGCTTAGTAGCAACCTATGAATCATATACCTTTAATTCTCTGTCAGATTTAAAATTCACAGGTGAGGCTAATGGCCTGAGTCTATAGTTTATAAAGTATATTATCATTATTGATATCACTGACAAGAAGTAGCTATGAGAATGTTTTGTCATCCGTATTCAATAAATATTCAAACTCTTCCTGCTCTGTCTGTGTGGCTATGCAGCTGACCTGCCTTCCTGAGAATGTCTTCCTGTTTCCTTTTAGCCTCTACAGTTTAACTCGTCTTCCATTAGTTTTGTGTTTCTAATAACTTAACCCCATAGGCAAAGAATATTGCCTCTTCATGATCTATTAAATCTCTGTGTATCTTTTTCTTCTGAAAAGTTTCTCTGTAACATTATAGGGTTTGGATGTTAGTGTATCATTTAGGATACAATTTCAGAAGAGCTTAAAAATCATATAGACAAATATTTGTAAGAATGTGCTTTGTTTCCATCATTCTATTCCATACGATGCACACTCCAAATAGTCCCAAGTTTTTTTGTCACATAATAGAAAGTCAGTAGTCTTATGCTCCATGGCTAGGAGATACAAAATGTTGAACATCAGTCAGTTCTCTCCAGAGCTAAATGACTTCATGTTTCTGTTAACTGAAATGAATGTAAGTGGACTGGTGAGACAATTGTATATCCACATTCAAGAAAACGGCCAGCACTCCCATGAGAGGTCCATCAAATTATTTTTAATGACTGAATAAATTAGTGTAAACCATACCCTAAAATAAAAAACAAACTGGTTCCGGCCTTTTAGCCTTCATCAGTGTATATCTTTCAGAATGTCCACCCTGCACCCCCCCCCCCACAAGTATGGCTGTGCCCACCCACACCCCCTGCAAATTAAATATAGCAACTCCGAGATTGAACAACATTGACAAAAAGAGTAAACATGCCACGGAATACCCACATCTGTGTGAACCACCCAGTGAGGTACATATTTTCTAGATCGGTGAAACCTGACCCATAATCATTATACTGAACCTTTGCCAGATTTTGTTTTCATTGTTGTGAATAAATAGCAAGTTCCCATTGCTTCTTAGTATGGAGAGAATGTTGTGCCCCCTTTCCCACTGGTGATAAGAACAGCTGAGAGTCAATGCAGATATCCATACTCCCCATACTGGTCATTCAGATATCCAGAAGTTATTTCCAAGTATGCATTACCACCTCTATGAATCACTACCTGCAGGCCAAAATACTGGTGCTAATTATTGTAACTAAATGGAATATAGTATATGATATTATTTTACATTCTATTACGTTTTATTCTTTTATATTAAATATTGTCTGGAAGTTGATGCAGACGATTAAGGCTGTTAATGAGCTACTTCCTGTGGTACAAGGTTTGATTTCCTCAGCCTTTATTTATCTTCTCTTTGACCTTGATCCTGTCAAGTGACCGGACGATGCTTTGGAGCATTTGGGAAACTGGGCTAGGCTCATTGCTGGTCTGCTGGACTGTATGCCTAATATCCAATATCTACCTGTATTACATTCTGCATCCTTCTTTGGCATACAAGTAAAATTCAGTACAACTCCTTTTAATTGTTATAAGCATTTTCCTTTTTGAACTAGAATGCATAGGACTGCTCCTCTGTTACCTCTCTGTTATGTATGCACTTTGAGAACGTTTTTTACATTATTTGTATTCTTCTTGTTTATTGCTGGGTTTCACTTCACATAGATAAACCCCTGGGACCTTCTTTAAATACAAATCTTTGGACTTTTACAGGCAAATAAAATAAAAAATAACAATGTGGATATAATAATGACGTAGAATGGCCACACATCTTCATACTATGTCATGGATTTTTTAAGTAATGACAATATCTGGGAAAGTTACTGTCCTGCTGAAACTTTAACACCAAAGCTTTCCACAGTGTAGTAATTAGCAATTCAGTAGTCACTATCCTGCTAGGGTTTTTATGTTGGCATTAGCCATAGGGCAAGGAATGGTTTCACTGGTCAGGCTCATACAAATGCAGCAGTTAGGGTGAGATGTTATTGCAAATTAGCCATGTGGCATCCCCAGGAAATAGCAGTGTTTCTAGAAAGACATAGGTGACCGATTAAAATCCTCACTCTATCAAATACCCATTCACCCTGGTTGATGGGTCTGTAGCTTGTACTGTGAGCACATGTAGGTAAAATGGATCCCCCCGCATGTGCATATGTGAGAGTCTTTGTTCTGGGATGTGTGTGTGTGTGTGTGTGTGTGTGTGTGTGTGTGTGTGTGTGTGTGTGTGTGTGTGTGTGTGTGTGTGTGTGTGTGTGTATGCATGTCTTTGTGCTTGCTTGCATGTTCATGCACATGTGAATGTGTGTGTCTGTGAGTGAATGCATGCTTACATGCACACATGTTTGAAAGTGACTATGCATCTGTCATGCATGTGAAGGTAGGGAGAAGGCTACAACTTTCCGATCTGACAGCAACTATGTTCAACAGCCTAATCATGATTCAAAACACCAAAAACAAACTTGGAACAAATGGCTCACTGAAAGCTGGAAATACAGGCACCAGAATTTTACTTAAAATAAAATTCCCCTGAATCATTTTAAAATCACTCTACATAGATTTAAAATCAAATCCTTTTATTTATACATAAAATGATTAGCGAGTTTGTCTTTTTACATGAAAGACTTCATTAGACCTGATGTATGTATAAATAAAAGGATTTGATTTTAAATCTATGAGCAGTGATTAAGGGAATTTTCCTTTAAGTACAATTCTGTTGCTTGTATTTACAGCTTTCAGTGAGCTGGTTGTTCCAAACACTGCATTCAATTCAGAGAAATGGTAATTTGATGCAAATGAGGTATTCCACTATACAGCGTTACCTTGCCTCTGAATGGGAGATTCTCACCATTATACTAATAGGCAGACTGGTGTTGCACATTAAAAGCAGGCAGAGATCTCTCTAAACCCAAGGAGCATACATAGAAGAAAGGTCAGTAAAATGTGCATTACTCTGTATGAGCTTCTTGTCGGTCCTATCTTCCTAATAATGCAAAGTATGTGAGAACTAAAGCAAATATGTGCATTTTAGTTTTGTTAGTATAGTAGTGTTGGAGTTTTATTTATACATATGTATTTCACATGTTGCACTTGAACTGTAATGAGGAAATAAAAAGGAATGAAAATCTTATTTTAATTATATCACGTCATGCAAACTGAATGCTTTGGAGATAAATGGATAGATAAGAAATAATGATAGCTGCACTGAGATATATAGACAGATGGATAGATAGCTAGATAGATAGATAGATAGATAGACAGGCAGACAGGTAGATAGGCAGATAGCTAAAACAAAAATAGTAATGACCTTTCAAGGAACATTTCTGCATAGCTACATAGCAAATGATCTTCAGACAAAGTCAGACTTGTCCTTAATAATGCTTGCTTTAAAAGGTCACAAGTCTTTCTGCAGCTAAAATTTAAAACATGCCCTTTTTGTTCACATTCAAAGTACCTTCTCATATGAATTTATGCTCTGAACACTGGACTGCTTCATGTCTTAGTGGTTACCAGGGAATTCCCAGAAAATAAGGTTATTAAAGAAAACGTGATGGACTAGAGTCTTGAAATTTGAAATCTATTTAAATCATGTGGCCATCAGTGTCATAGACAAAGGTTACTGTAGTCTAATTTATGAATGACAGTGACAAAAAAATTTAAAAGGTAACTTTTAGCAAGCAATCCTTGTCATCACTGGACTTGTAAACAGTGGAGATTATTAATGAATGCATTTAGACAGTGTAACTTTTCCTCCTTTTAGAGGACAGTATGTAAGTATTGTCCAGTTGTTTACCAGCTAATCATGGTTTTACTGGTCCATCTGCATTAACACACAAGATTATCTCAGAAGTTCATTGTGCTCAAAATACTTCACCTCTTCTTTCTTCAAAATAGTGACATATTTTAATTTACCTATACGGATTTTTCAATAACACACTTAACACATAATATTCCTGCAAAACTGTTGGTAATATCTGCCTTTTTCACTTATTAAATGAGTAGTACACCATGATCTGTGTATATGTCTAACACTCTCTCCCCCTCACTCTTTCTCTCTATCTCTCTCTAAACATTGCTTTAATTACTAAAAGCAAAAAGAATTTTGTATGGCAAGTACCTGGATTAGATTGACTGCTGGATGTAGTCCTAGTCAAGCCCTCACATTTATTAAGTAGTGCCATGGAAGGGAAAGTGTCAACCGAAGTGAACCTGGCTGTAAAAAATAAATATTTATGCCAAATGCATCTTCCAGTTAAACTGGCAGACAAGATGGCTGTCATGTTGGAGGCTACTGATATGTATTTATTAAAATGAAATAATTTAATTTCCTGAAGTGAACATCTAGGAACTTCTGTAAATTGTACTGATAATTTTGCAGTATATATTCTGCTTATTATAGCAGCTCCATTATGGTTATAATGGTTGTAGAAATTCACATAATAATCAAATTACAGTAAGAGAAGAAGGGCAAAGTGAAACTACACAGATTATAAATATATATTTAAAATGGAGGTCCTGCAAAGTAGCTGATTTGCATTAGTAAATCAGCACCTCTTGATATACTTTTCTTACCAATGGCATGTCAGCAAAGCTTCTATTACATCTCTCTGAGATATAACAGCCTCAAGTTACAGCAGTAAACAAGAAATAAACAAGCAAACAAACAAAAATAAATAAACAGTTGTAGGTTCAACTAATTGAAAAAAACAAGAGAAAAAGCAATTTTTACAAGAGGCAGAATGTTGTGTATTGCCAATATGTAGGGCTTTGACCACCATATGACCCTTACTTTAATATACAAACTCCATGCTCATAGAACTGAAGATAAAAGGGAAACTTGCAGGGTACAAATACAAACAATACTGGCCATGATCAGTGCAAAGTAATGCAATACAACTACTGCCAAAACAAAACGACAAAAATATTAACAAATCATTCAGTTTTAACAGACGTTTTTCTGCTGATATGCTCATTTGGTCTAGGAGCTTGATTAGTTTTAATTTTATTTCCCAGTCATATCACATTTTTAAAAATCCTTGTCTTAATGAGCCCTTTTGTATACAAAAGTTTTTGAACTGATTATATATTATGTCCAGCCCTAATGGATGTATTGCACATGCACAAAGCAAACAGCAACAGAAACATTAGAGCAAGGGATCTGAACTTCGCTTGTGACAAAAATAGATTGTGCTGTGGAGACAGAGATGTAGCCCAAAGAATCCCTGCACTATGGAAAAGGCTCCCCATCCATCCCTGACCCTGTTAAAAAAAAAAAAGCCTTGACAAATGGATGGGAAATCATAAATGTACCCTATAGACATTGGTCATCAATATGAAAGTATTATCCTAACTAACATACTACTTTACAAATCCTTAGCTACCTGCCTACTAACATGCCCCCCTGTATGGCACTTGAGACCCAAATGGTTTGGGGTGCATGATTAGGCTTGTAAAGGCCCTCCTCTTCATTAGCCTAGTAACAACATATGAAACTATGAACTTATGAAGTGTTTGTGTGAGACATTTGTATTAGTTTTGTTTTTATAGCATATGTGTGTTTATACATATGCTGTGATAGCTTTCCCATAATTTTACCAACATAGAAGTTGTCACAGCTAAAACCCCATGGCCCCATATATAGCACAGAACAACAGTGATTTATTTAACAGCTTTCTTAATAAAAATACATGCTACAGTTCCTTGTTTAGGTAACTCATTGCTTTTTTATTTATGTTATCTAATTTGCATTTGATTACCAGGATATTCTAACTGGACCATACAAGACCATGTTTCAGTGCTGATCCAGGGAGAAAAGCACCAGAAAATTATACATTCTTACAATAATGCAAATTAAAATGACTACAGAAAAATATAATATAATAAAACATAACAAAATCAATGATTTTGCACAGTTGAGATAAAAACTGGTTGCAAAGTAATATAAAATACTGTGTAAATAGAAGGAGAGATATGGAAGGGGTATTATTGAGACTGGAAAAGATTGCAAGTAGGAAGAAACAGAAGAAGAAGGAGGTATTATGATGGAAAAGTTTATAAGTTTATGCACATTTTTACACAGAAATAATGAATACTCAAGGAATTAACCATGGATATACTTAATAATAGGGACTTTACTACCATTTTCACTATATATGACCAATTTTTGTTACATTTAGAATGATTTGCATCTTCCTAATAAACTACTACAGTTGCTCAGCTTATAAAATGCTTTTGCCAACAGCGAACAGAAAAAAATCAAATTACAAGAAGATGAAGTAGTAATACAGCAACATTTTTCAAACAGGGAAGTGAGGAGGTTTCCAATAATCAACCCATATGGGTCAAGGGTATATTCAATTAGGCATACAATTCCATAACAACCAAGTAGCAGAAATAAAAAAAACTACCACAGGGTAGTGGCTACCAGTGAAAGTCACAACATTAATTCCAAAATACCATAAGCACGTTCATTAGCAATAATGTTAGACAACTCGGCATGTCATAGGGCAGGAATCATCCTGAAAATTTGGTGTTATAACAGATAATGATCCAATAACAAAGGGAGAGCTGTCTCTCATCATCATCTTCTTTTGGCTGTTCCTGTTAGGGGTCGCCACAGCAGATCATCTGTTTCCATTTCTTCCTGTCCTCTGCATCATGCTATTTCACACCAACCGCCTGCATGTCCTCTCTCACCACATCCATAAACCTTATCTTAGGCCTTCCTCTTTTCCTCTTACCTGGCAGCTCCATCCTTAGCATCCTTTTCCCAATATACCCAGCATCCCTCCTCAGCACATGTCCAAACCAACGCAATCTCACCTCTCTTGCATTGTCTCCAAACTGTCCAACCTGAGCTGACCCTCTAATATACTGATTCCTAATCCTGTCCATCCTAGTCACACCCAGTGCAAATCTTAACATCTTTAACTCTGCCACATCCAGCTCTGACTCCTGCCTTTTCATCAATGCCACTGTCTCCAACTCATATAAAATAGCTGGTCTCACTACCCTCTTGTAGACCTTCCCTTTCACTCTTACTTGTACCCATCTGTCACAAATCACTCCTGACACTCTTCTCCACCCATTCCACCCTGCCTGTACTCTCTTCTTCACCTCTCTTCCACACTCACCATTACTCTGAACTGTTGATCCCAAGTACTTAAACTCATCCACCTTTACCAACTCTTCTCCCTGCAACCTGACCATTCCTCTACCCTCCCTCTCATTTACACACATATATTCTGTTTTAGCCCTGCTGACATTCATTCCTCTCCTCTCTAAAGCATAACTCCACCTCTCCAGGGTCTCCTCAACCTGGTCCCTACTCTCACTACATATCACAATGTCATCTGCAAACATCATAGCCCATGGAGCCTCCTGTCTGATCTCATCTGTCAACCTGTCCATCACCACTGCAAATAAGAAAGGGCTCAGAGCTGATCCTTGATGTAATCCCATCTCCACCTTAAACGTATCTGTCACTGTCACCTCAGTACTCACCAATGTCACACTACCCTCGTACATATCCTGTACCACTCTTACATACTTCTCTGCCACTCCTGACTTCCTCATACAATACCACAACTCCTCTCTAGGCACCCTGTCATATGCTTTCTCTAAGTCCACAAAGACACAATGCAACTCCTTTTGACCTTCTCTGTGTTTCTCCAATAACACTCTCAGAGAAAATAATGCATCTGTAGTGCTCTTTCCTGGCATGAAACCATACTGCTGATCACTAATCATCACCTCCCTTCTACTACTCTTTCACATAACTTCAAGCTGCGACTGATCAATTTTATCCCTCTGTAGTTACTGCAGCTCTGCACATCGCCCTTATTCTTAAAGATAGGTACCAAAACACTTTTTTTACACTCCTCAGGCATCCTCTGACTTTCCAAATTTTCATTAAACAATCTGGTTAAAAATTCCACAGCCATTTCTCCTAAGCACCTCCATGCTTCCACTGGTATGTCATCTGGGCCAACAGCCTTTCCATTCTTCATCCTCTTCATAGCTGTCCTTACTTCCTCCTTGCTAATCTGTTTCACTTCCTGATTCACTATCCCCACATCATCCAACCTTCTCTCTCTCTCATTCTCTTCATTAATCAGCCCTTCAAAGTACTCTTTCCATCTACTCAACACACTCTCCTCACTTGTGAGTATGTTTCCCTCACTATCCTTTAACACCCTTACCTGCTGCACATCTTTCCCAGCTCTGTCCCTCTGTCTAGACAATTGGTACAAGTCCTTTTCTCCCTCTTTAGTGACCAATCTCTCATACAACTCTCCATATGCCTTATCCTTAGCCTTCGCCACCTCTTTCTTTGCCATGCACCTCATCTCCTTATACTCATGTCTACTTTCTTCATCTCTTTGACAATCGCACTTCTTCTTCACCAGCCTCTTCCTCTGTATACCCTCCTGTACTTCCTCATTCCACCACCAGGTCTCCTTGTCCTCCTTCCTCTGTCCAGATGTCACACCAAGCACCTTTCTAGCAGTCTCCCTTACTAGCTCTGCTGTAGTTACCCAGCTATTCGGTAACTCTTCACTGCCTCCCAGTGCCTGTCTTAACTCTTCCCTGAACTCCACCTCACAATCACCCTTTTTTAACTTCCACCATTTAATCCTTGGCACTGGTTTCACACTCCTCCTCTTCTTCTTGATCACCAACGTCATCCTACAGAGCTGTCTCTAATGAGACAATATAGTACTTTATGAACACTTAACAATTGTCTTACATCAACTATTGCTCTGCTTCTATTAAGTTTTGACCATATTTCTTTTCAATGACTTCTGGCCATCATCATTAATGACACAATATAATCCTGGGAATGGGTGATGTGAGACTTGGAAAATGACATGTTATATTATAACCAAGAAATTGCTTTTTTCACATATACCTTATGCAATCCTGAATCCATGTATCAAACATTTTAGTGCTGCTTAGTGTGTGTGTGTGTTTATACTAAATGTTGTCCCATATCAGGATGCCTACTGAACACATAGTGGAATATATTGATCACATTACGTTTGTTTACTGGCCAATACCAGTGGATAGAGAGTTAGGGGAGCTCTGCCAGGTGAAGGAGAGCAGACCACTAACTGATTAATTTACTCTTCCTCTGGTTTGCACTGTAAATGCTATCTAAATGGTTTACAACCATTTGCTTGAGTACTCCTAGAAAACTTATAGATTGGACCAATGGATGGACAGGGATAGTTTATACATGCCCCAAGGCTCTGTTCCATGGCCTTTGATAATTGGGAAAATTGGGGCATGAATGGCTATGCTTTAAAAGGCTCTAGGGCCATTAGCCTAGTGACCTCCTATAATCCTATAGGGAAACGACATAATCATCATGTGAACCACTCCACAAACTAAAATGGTTAGAACTACCCAACTACCTCTCATATACCCAACTCACATATGCTCACAAACTGATTTTCCAGCCATCCCTCTGCCCCTCACTCTCTTCTACCTTTAAAATGCACCACACACAAAGACAGCTAAGATCAAACAATCAAAACCTCATAGAAATACATAGACCCCACCACCCTCCTGGACAAAACCTCCTGTCCTTCTCTCTAGCACGCTCATGGAACTCCCTTCCTCCCTCTATTCGTACCATCACAAGCCTCCCATCCTTCAAAAAATCACTCCACTCTTATCTATCCTCCACATGGCAATGCTCCTGCTCTCACCCTTCGTAACCTACTATTTCATCTAGTGACTCTTTCAGCTCTGACTAAACGAACACCAGGCAGCATTACCCTTGGCCTACCTGTATACTACACTAACTCTCTCTCTCTATATAAAAAAAAAAAAAAAAAAAAAAAAATTTGTTTTTATAAATTTGCTGTAACTCTTATTGCCTTGTTTCAGCTGTTCTCTGCACGTGTTATTACATAAATTGTACTTACTATGTTTTACCCCATCAAATGTATATGTATTTCCTTTGTACTTGGTACTTTTCTCATGTTGAACCCCATGTTATGTCTATGTATATCCTCATTCTCTGTTAAATATGTATGTGGAGCTTTTCTCCCCAGGACTCCATTGAAAACGGGTTCTTGAGCCCAATGGACTATCCTGGTTAAACAAATGCAAATAAATAAAATAAATAAATAAATCATCAACCCCTTTTTTCTCCCATTTTCTTCTTGGGGTCAAGGTACCATGTCAACTGTCTCTAGCTTTCTCAATTCAGTACCACTCTCCTACCTTCTTTAGCAGTCATGCCAGACTGTCACAGGTCTTCTCTTACACAATACATCCATCTCTTTGTGAATGCCCTCTTTTCACATGTCTTCTTCTTGTCTGTCCCAAGTCTTATTTGCCAGATTGTCTTCTGCTTTACTGCATAGGAGTTCAAACCACCATAATCTGCTCTCTTCGACCTTCTTAGCAATTGGCGCTACTTCAGGTTCCACTCTGATGTTCTCATTCCTTTGCCTGTCTCATAGTGTGCATCCTACCACTATCTCAGGCACTTCATCTCAGTCACCTCTACCTCTCTCACTGTTCTGCCTATACCTACTGTATTTGTTGCACCACTGTTTTGAGCACCTTAGTTTTCATCTTAGTACGCATTCTTCTGTCATATACTATCCCTAACAATCTGTCCCAGTTGGCTATAGGCCCTCTTATTCTAGCTTTGACCTCCTCATTTAGACTTCCCTTCTCCTAACTACATGAACATGATAATCTGCTCCACTATTTTCCCTTCTATCTCATTTCTCAGCTTGTTACGATTTCCTTCATTTGCTGCTATTGCAACTGTCTTATCTGTAAGCAAGTTTACCCTGTGTGTCTTCAGTTATGTATTTTATTCCCCTATCCTTTGCAAAAGTTCTTGCTCAGAGTCTGCCTCTAATGCCACATCATCTGCATACAGCAACTTTGTTGATCTGTTCCCTTCAGCCTGTTTGCTAATGCCATCCATCACCAGTATGAACATCAGTGGGCTCAGACAGAACCCTGATGCACACCCACTGCCACTGGGAACCCCTCTGTGAGTCTGAACACTGTTCTTACTTGAGTCATTGCATCCCTTACATAGTCTGCTATAAATCTAGCACTGTTTCTGGGACTTCAAAATAATGCAGAGCTACCCAAATCAGCTTTCTGGAGACCTTGTCCCTTGTCATATACTTTCCAAGTCTAGAAGTGCCTTGGTAGACTC
Source organism: Protopterus annectens (assembly GCF_019279795.1). NCBI lineage: Eukaryota > Metazoa > Chordata > Ceratodontiformes > Protopteridae > Protopterus > Protopterus annectens. Next base: position 731,899,943 of record NC_056726.1, on the reverse strand, counting down.
TTGTCAAATCTCTAGCTTATTTTCAACTATTTGCCTGTCTACAAACACTGTATCAGTTTTGCTGCATCCTGATCTGAATCCAAATTGCTCATCTCACATCTTACGTTCTACTACTCTACATATTTGTTTATCAATCACCCTATCCAGAACTTTTATTTTGTGTGACAGGACTTTGCTGCCTCTGTACTGACTACAGTTGTGGATGCTCCCTATCTTTCTTTACTCTTAAACTGGTATGCTTATTCTCCAGTCATCTGTGTACACCTTTTCTCCATGTCTGTATGAGTACCCTTATGAGCCATTACTTCCCTACCTCACCCAGCAGTAAGGTGGACGGAGGAGACAATAAGATAATGTGTTTTCCTAAAATACACCATCATGGAGTTTGGGAGGTATTTTTCTCTTCAGTCTATCCTGAAACTCTATTGGGAGACATTCAGCCTCAGTAAAAATGAATAACACCTGTTCTATGAAATGTGGCAATTTTGTATCTCAGGAATCGTGTTTCTCTGATATAGACTCCCTTTTTCAATTGAAGTCTGATCATCCAGTGATATATTCAAGTGGAATCAGAAGATTACAAGGTCAGTTGCAATTTCTGAAATGAATCTAGGGCAACAAGCTCCCTGATGGTCAGTAAAACTCAAAATGGGTCAGCACACCTATTAACCTCTGAGTTGTTATACATGTTGAATCTCTTATGATATTCTAAAGAGGCTAAATCTGTCACTACCCTAATATTTTAATTATCATCATCATCAAAACAAGATGACGAGTTGATGTGTCAGACAAAGTACTTGAACGCCACTTCTCTCATTTCATTTTGACCTCCCATTTCTACAGTTTTATGTAGATTTAATGATGAAAACTTCTGGGTTATGACTAATACAGCAACCATTTTGCTTCATTTAGAAAAGTGTTTACATTCAAGAGGCTGTGGTTAAATATGTCTTCTCTTACGTCATAGCTGTGAATTACATTAAGTAATCCATTTTTGCAGATATTTTCAGTGTACATAAGATTATTACTTCTTCTTCTTCTTATAGGTTCATAGCTTCATAGGTAGGTACTAGGCTATCGGCCCAAGGGCCTACGTAAGCCTAGCCAACAAGGCTCCCTGGCTTACGCCACCCAAGAAAGTTATTTTCCTGTGCCACTGTCGAGCGGAGACACAGAAGTAATCCCCGGGGTGTATTTCCTATTTCCCATCCACTCATCAAGATTTTTCTTGAAGAGTGCTAATGAAGAACTTTGCTTGACATAGATGGGTAGCCTGTTCCAGAGAATGGGAAGTCTATGGGACATGAAGCTATCCCTCCAGCATGTCCTGTTTACTGCAGTGACAAAGTTTAGGTCCCTAGAGCATGTAGCTCGGAGGAATTGGGATTTCTTTAGGTGTAGCATGTCCAGCAGCTCTAGGTTTGACATAGCTTTATATGTTAGGGAGAGATCACTTCAGAGTAGGCGATATGCTACGGAGAAAATCTGGAGTTTTTTGAGGTGGTCAGTGTAGGGCATTTGTTTGAGGCCAGTAATCCTCTTTGTGAGGTACTTCTGTGACCTTTCCAGCTGCTGAAGATGTCTTGTGAGTTACATTCCAAAAGGGGTGTTGTACTCTATAATGGGTCTAATGAGTGTTGAGTAGAGGGGAACAATAACCTCTTTTTTCCTGGATGAGAACCCTCTTATGATGAGGTGTGCCATGTAGAAGGACTTCCTGACTACTGTGGCGATGTGACTATCAAAGGAGAGACTACTGCTCACCTGAGTCCCAAGGTTTCTTATCATGCATTCAGTGTTAAGTAGATTGCTGCCTATGTGGTAGCTCATGGGTACAGAGTTTTTACCAAAGGAGATGACACTGCACTTTTTGGCATTGAGCTTGAGACTATGGCTCTGACACCAGGTATCTGTCTCAGCGAGGGCCTTCTGTAGGATTTCCACATCATTTGGGGACTTGACTATGGCTCCTAGTTTGCAGTCATCTGTGAACTTCATTAGCCAGAGGCCTTCTGTGTTAGCCTGTACTTCAGAGAAGTAGATACCAAACAGGAGAGGCCCCAGGACGGAACCTTGTGGTACTCCACTTGTCACTGCTTTGAGGTCAGATTTGGAGTCTGCAACTTTTACAGTGTGGGTTCTGTCAGTGAGCCAGTTGGCAAGCCATCTTGTGACATAGGGATTTATACCTAGTTTAGTGAGTTTAGCTATAATTCCAGAATGGGGGATTCATAGGTTCATAGGTTGGTACAAGGCTATCAACCCTAGGGCCTATACAAGCCTATCCATAACAATTCCCTGGCAATTTCTTCCCACATTATTTACTTTCCTGGACCCCTGTCTAGCAGGGCGACTGACGTGATCCCTGGGGTGACTTTCCTTTCTCCCATCCAATCGTCAAGGTTCCTTTTGAAGAGGGCCAAAGAGGCACTCTGCTTGACATGTATGGGCAATCTATTCCAGAGTCTGGGGAGTCTCTGGGTCAGGAACCTATCCTTCCAGCATATTTTGTTTATTGTGATGACAAGGTTTAGATCCCTGGAGCGTGTGGCTCTGAGGGATTGGAATTTCTTTAAGTGTAGCATGTCCAACAGCTCTGGGTTTGACATGGCCTTGTATGTTAAGCAGAGATCGCCTCTGAGTAGACGGTATGCGACAAGAGTATAGCTGGAGTTTTTTAAGGCGGTCAACGTAGGGCATATGCTTTAGGCCTGTGATTCTTTTAGTGAGGTATTTAGTGAGGGATAGTGTTGAAAGCCTTGGCGAGGTCAAGATAAGCTGTGTGAACCACCTGACCCTCATCTACGGCTTTGGTGACTGCCTCAAAGACGTTGATCAAGTTCAGGAGGCATGATCTGCCTTTCACAAACCTGAACTGGGTGGGATTCAGAGTTTGGAGGTTACCAATGTCTTTGTTTATGAGCTCCATGATGATACGTTCCATGGCCTTGCAGACCAGGCTTGTCAGACTAATAGGTCGATAGTTCCTGGGATCCATGGTGGCTCCCCCTTTGTAGAGTGGGATAACTGTTGCTGTGTGCCATTCAGTGGGCACAAAGTCTGATGCGAGGCTATTATTGAACATCGTGCTTAAGTGGGGAGCCAGTTCGATCTGAAGTTCATGTAAAACGCAGCCTGGGATGTTGTCCGGTCCCATGGATGCTGTGTTTTTGGCTTTAGAGAGTGCAGCTTTTACCTGAGTAGGTGTGATTACAGGGACTCTGCATTCTTCCTGTATAGATATGGGCCCTTTAGGGGGTGAGAGGGGGGTAAAGTTAGCACTGAACCTATCTGCCAGGATGTTGGCAATATCAGTTGGTTCTGTAATTTTCTTGCCTTTGTGCTGTAATTCAGAGCAGATCTGGGTGTTGCCATTGAGATTGTTGACATAGCTATAGAATGCTTTCTGGTTGTCCTTGGAATTAGTGGCAATTTTGTTTTCATAGCTAGCTTTGGAGGATCTTATAAGGGATCTCAGCTTCTTACTAAGGCTGACCTGGGAGCTCCTCCACTCATGGGATTTTACTCTCTTTTGCAACAGTTTCTTCCTTCTGTTGTACAGTTTTTTTATGACAGGGGACCACCAGATTGGCTTCCTTTTTTTGGAGGATAGCATCTTGGTTCTGTTTAGGATAGCACAATCCATGTCCTCGTGTAAGTGCTTATAGAGTGCATTTGTGTAGGATTCAGCAGTTGTAACTGTATTGTCCATCTGCATGGGTGTCATGAAGTTCACCACTTCTGTCTTTAAGAAGCATGAAGTTGGCTTTGGAGAAATTTTTTATTGTGGTTTACTTAATGGGGGCAGGATGTGGATATCAAGGGTGATTAGCTTATGGTCAGATCAGACAAATGAGGAGTTGACTTCGGGTGTGGAACACCGGTCACTCATGTTGGTAATGACTCGGTCTAGGATATTGTTGCCTCTGGTGGGGGTGTGGATAAGTTGATCCAGGGCATTGGAGCTTATGAATTCCAGAAAGCGTTGAGCTAATTAGTTGGTACATGAGTAGTTTTCCCAGTTAATGGTGGGGTAGTAGAAGTCGCCCATTATTAGGGTGTTTGGTTGAACCCTAATATTTTCCAGTACATTGAGAAAAGAGGAGTGGGAATCCTGGGGCATGGTGGGGGATCTGTAGCAAGCTACAATTTGGATTGCAGTTTTGCCCAGAGTTAGTTGCACTTGGATAACCTCGGATGCATTATGCTTAACAACTAGCCTGGAGGTGTGGATATCCTTAATGAATATGGACACACTTCCGCCTTTGGTGTTTCAGTCCAGGTTACATGGCCGAAAAGTGTGGTATGAGTTATAACCTGGTAGTGCAGGGGTGCTCTCTGAAGCCTTGAACCAGGTCTCAGTCAATGCACAGATATCAATGTTCTCCATTTTAAGGAGTGCCTCGAGTGAGTGCATTTTGAGATTTAGACTTCTAGCATTGAGTAGCATTACCCTCAGTTTTTGCTTGCCTGTTCCTGTTATGGTGATGAATTTGTTATTTGAACCTTGCCTAAAAAAGGCACTATAGGGTCAGCAAGAGCCTTAGCCAATATACGGAATCCCAGGGGGGACAGGTGCAGGCCATCTGTGGCAAAGCATCGTGGTCTGTCTACCATGTCATCCCAAGCAGACAGATACTGGATCCCCTTAGAATGACACCAGAAGTTTAGCCAATTGTTGAAGTCAATCATTTTGTCCTTGTACTGCAGTATAATTCTGGGCGATGGCAGAATGCTACTCAGGACTAGTGTCATACCTGCCTGGGCTACAGGATCGGAGAGCTCTTCCATGTCTCTTTTCATGTAGTCCAGGGAGGTATGTCTCAGGTCATTCACACCAACATGGACAATGACAGAGCCATATTTGTACTTGTTGTGGAGTGACCTGAGTGCGTGTGTTATGTAGCGGATCTTGGCACCTGAGAGGCAGCTGACAGTAACCTTCTCCTTGTTTGGCCTGGTGAGTGGGACATCAGTGTGCCTGACTATAGAGTCACCTATGACTAGTGTGTTGGGTACATTGTTTTGCCTTATTGGCTGTGGTTGAGTGGCACACTGAGTCAGTGGGCTATGTGTCATTTGGGTTGTGTTGGGAGATGGAGGTTGCTTGCGTTTCTGCTTTGGAGGTCTCTGTTGCTTAGACAGATTATTATTGAGAGCCTCCGCAAATGTTTTTGTGTTACCATGTGTGGATTTTGGTGGTGTAGATTTAGTGAGACTATGTGATGAGTGTGGTGTGGTGCAAATGTTTACCTTCTCCTCATGACTGTCAAGTTCAGTCTTGGTTGGTGAATGCTTTACCTCCAGTTTGACTAGATAAGTGCATCTCTCACAGGTTGTAGTGTTGGGTGGTAGGAGGAGAGGGTTGTCTGTGTACATGAGGCAATTTCTACATTGCCTCAAGATGCTCAGACATCAGATAGACAGGAGAGAGCACTGGGAGCTGACCCTTGGACATGCCTGAATAAAAAACTATTTTCCTCTAGATAAGTGAGGAAAGTGAGTACAAGAGCTGTTTTTTCTCTAAGCAAGTGAGAAAAGTAAGTACAAAACTGTTTTTCTCTAGGTAATGAGAAAGATTGAGTGCTATAGTAATTAGTAGCTTATTTAGTGCTTACAAGTTCTGAACAAGTGCTGAGCATGAATAAGCAAATTTAAGTGCTAAAACTAAGAATCTGTATCTGCACTAGATGAGTTACAGGACAGAAACAAGTGCAAATGCAGGCTTTCAAATCAGAAAGTTGAGAGAGATGGAAGAGATTGCCCAAATGGCCAATAACTATAATTTCTAGGCCAGAATCACTCCTTATGTGGTAGACAGGTTACCTAGTGCTTACCACTCCCACTGATAAGCTAGAAGGCTTCTCTCCAACACATAAAGGCTTGGGGGGCTCAGACGCTTAGATACAGTCCTGAATACAGAAAATCTGTATCTGGAATACTAGTTACAAGAAAGGTAGGAAACAGGCATACAGTTTTTTTTTTTTTACAGAAAAGTAGCAAAAACTGCTCTTATAATTTTGTTTATGCTTCCCATGGTTGATTTTGACATTTTTTCTAGATCTCTGACTATTTTCTTATACAGCTCTTTTAGTAATTTCCCCTTGTTTTATTTTTCATACCAAAGAATTGTCTTTTATGGCAAATAACTCTATTTGGTTTTTCTTCCCTATGTTTAATGGAATATGTTATCCATTTGGTACCCACATATTTAAATAGCAAGCCTTTCAGTTGATGAATGGTATGTGTAGACCATTGTTCACACCTGATTAATTACCTACTACTGTACTCTAACTGCTTTGTTCTGGTGCAGCTTCTTGATCTGCACTGAAAGATGAAGGGGGAGACATCGGTGTTCTTGAATGACACTGCCAGGAAGGTCAGGAGGTGTTTTCCCATTTGGCCCACCCTGAAACTTTATACACTGTGCACAGCATTTTATTATGTCACTATGGTTCTTACCTCAATCAAGAATCTGCCTATAGTTAGGTCTTATTTTCTGTCCCTTACCTAGAACCTGTAGGTTCTACCAGGAACATAGCAAAGAAAGCAAACCACTCTCTCTCAGTAAGGGAGATGCACCTTTTAAGTCAACCATGCTCCACACCATTTCTGCTAAATCTGCCAATGACAAGCCTCATAAATGAACTTAGGTCTCGAGTATAGGTTATGTATCCATTCCCTTGAACCGTGTAACACAGTATGTGGAGACACCATCTATTATATTAATGATGACTGCATCCTGTAGATTTACATATCAAAGTCCCATGTTCCTTTCTTTCATATCAGCCTGAAAGCCTACTGCCATTAAGATATCCACATCACCATAAGAGAAACCATCTTACATGACATCCTAATCCTCCTATTTATGCTTCTCTAAGCCTCAGCAGGCAATCTAGAACATTTTATTTTGGTAGTGTGTTGTATTTATATCGCTGCTTTCTACAAGGAAGGCTCACGTTTCACTAGAAGTCTCATTTTGTATCCTTCCGTTCACTGTTCCTTTCACTGTAAGCATTGTCTTCAGAGTGTTCTACACAGGATCTCGCATCCTTTGATTTACTTCAAACTCCTTTAGCTCCTGAGTGTTGCTTTGTCCACATAACTTAACTAATTGAAAATTCCTGGGCTTTCTTCATGCAGAGCTCAGTGCAACTACCATTAATCTCCTTACTGCTGACATCTTAATATATTGGTTTTGATGGCTTAAAAAGCAAACAGATAATTCAGTGAATGAATCGAACATTCATCATTTTATTTAAATAGAACTGTTAAGGCAATCTCAATGTTCATGTACTGTATCATTTATAAAAGTCATGCTCTTTTAGGGCTTAAATGCTATAACTGGACCAAAGGTGTATGGAAAAAAATCAGAATCGCCTTTTTTTGCTGCTGTTAGTCATTTTAAACCTCCTCCTTCCTTCCTTTCTTATTTAATTCTTTCATCAATTCTTCCTTTTTTTCTTACACCCATTGTTATTCGGTGTGGTCTATACTATAGATGTCTCTCTCACAGCATACAGACAGACTGACAAACCAAGAGGCAAAAAGAAAGCCACACACACACACACACACACACACACACACACACACACACACACACACACACAAACACAACACACACACGCACACATGCACACACGCAGACACTCAAACATACACACGCATGCACACACCCTGCATATTGTCACGGACACACACATACGCACACATGTACATACACACATACACACACACAAACACACACACACCGCATATGGTTACGGACACACACGTACGCACTCATGTACATACACACGCGCACACACACACACGCATGCACACACCCCGCATATTGTCACGGACACACACATATGCACACATGTACATACACACACACACACGCACACACGCACACACACACACACACACACACACACACACACACGCACACACACGCACACACACACACACACACACACACACACATATGGTTACGGACACACACAAACGCACACATGTACATATATACACACACACACACACACACACACACACACACACACACACACACACACACACACACACACACACACACACAATCAAAAACTCATTTACTTGCATTCACTGTGATGTGGACTTCTCATGTTAAAAAACATTAACTGTTCCCGTGATACTGTTTCTTTTCTATTGTCTTAAAGCCATTAAGCCAGAAGTGTCCTATTAACAAATTTTCTCTAACCTGCAAAATCTGGACTGTTGTATTAAAATTTTTTAAAGCTCTAGTTTGTTATCTGAATCTCATTGACACATGCTTGCATCTGTGGCTTGGATTGCCTGCAGCAGCTATTTGCACTCATTGGCTTGATAGTAGAATCAAAAGAGAGAGAGAGTGAAAGAGATGTTCTGGCACTCAAAGCAGACAAATAGCAGAAATATTTATTAAAAAGTGCTATTTCTATTCATCCTTATGAACGCCCGCAAGCATAATTTTGAGATATACTATATAAGCTAGTCATCTGGAAAAATCCCCCCATAAACCTTGAGAAAACTGTTATTATTAATATTAATTAATAACCGCAGAAAGGCAGATGTACCCAATAGGAAGAAGTACAGCACTAACTCAAAAAAAAAAAAAATAGACAGCTTTGATGGAATCACAAAGTCAGTAGGCTGTATAACAGAAGGGAGAAAGCCATGGCAAACATTAGGAGGTGCAGCACCCAGCAGGATAAGTGAACTTACATCAAACTAAACAAACAACTCAGAGTGTAAATAAAGTCTACCAAAGTCAGACATGAGGTAAATTTGGCCTGCCAAGCCAAGAACAACCATGACGTATACTTTAGCTATGTCCTCAACCTCAAAGGCAATACATAATTGTATGCAAAGCTCATTGTAAATGGAGCCACCTATACTAAGCCAGAAGATATAGCAAACCTACTGGCAAACAAATTTAACTCCAACCTTACCCCTCTCTCCCACATTCAACCTTCACTCAGGAAATGCCATCAAATATAACTCCCCCTTCCCTCACTAGGGAACAAGTCCTTGATGCTTTCTCTAAAGCCAAGAACACTGCATCAGTGGGCCAAGGTTATATCCCTTGATGCCTTCTAAATAGCATGAAACATGATCTATCAGGCCCTCTGGAATTGCTATCTAATTGTAGCCTCCAAACAGGCTTCATTGCTCATGAATGGAGAACAGCAAAATTCATCCCTCTGCCCAAAGGTGGGCCATCTATAGACCCTGGAAACTACAGAGCCATAACTCTCACTAGTCTTAAATGTAAAGCAATGGAGAAAATTATCATGGAAATGATCAGTAATGAAACAGTAAACCTCCAGACACTGGACCCAACCCACTTTGGTTTCATCAAGGGCAGGTCATGCCTACTCAACATGATGGACTTCTTTGAGAAGGTAACCAAAGCAGTGTATGAGGGCAAAATGGTTCACACTGCCAACCTTGACCTGGTCAAGGCATTTACACAATAACCGACTCGGGCATTGTTGATAAACTCAAGAGGTTAGGTGCATACCTGTATGTCACTTGATGGAGAGCCACCTGGCTCACAGACAGGATCCAGGAAGTTAAAACTGGGGAGTCCACCTCTACAAAGGGGCCAGTCACAAGTGGAGCCCCTCAGGGATCAGTCCTTGGACTAGTCGTGTTTGACGTTTACTTCTCTGAAGTCAAGGCCAATGTCATTGGCCTCTGGCTGATTAAATTTGCAGATGATTGCAAATTAGAAGCTGTCATTGAATCTCACACTGACACAAATGTTTTCCAGGAAGGGTTGACACAAACAACTGGTGTCAGAGCCATGGACTAAAAATAAATGCCAAGAAATGCATGATAGTATCCTTCAGGAAGTTAGCCACCTCTGGTAACTATCATATTGACAATACACACCTTAAGAGTTGATTCAGTAGTCAGGGACATGGGGACACACATAGAGAGTAATCTAGCCTTTAACCATCATGTGTCTACAGTAGTGAGGAAATCTTTCTATTTTGCCCAACTTATAAACACAGGTATGGCATCTAGGTCCAAGAAAGTCATTGTTCCACTGTATTTGGCATTCATCAGGCCTATCACTAAGTACAATGCCCCCATTGGTATGTACCTAACCAGGAATACCTAACAAATGGAATGTCCACAAATGTTCCTCACTAAAAGAATACAGGATGTAAGTAAAATGCCTGTGCAGACCGCCTTAAGGCTCTATCCCTGTATTCTGTCTCAAACAGGCTGTTGAGGGGAGATCTATGCCTGGCATACAAGGGCATTGTCAGACCCCACTCTGATGGACCTCCTGCATATCAGAAAAACAAACAGCACCAGAATTACCAGTTCTTTAAACTAATACCTTGCCTGTGATATAAAGATGACCTGCTGAAGATACAGGTATGTATCCCTGATACTACCCCATCTCTGAAACAGACTCCCTATCCATGTGAAGCAGAGTTAATTCCTATCCCAATTTAAATGTAAGTTGGACAATTGGATGGGAAACAGGAAATTAATTCCTGGCTTGGCTCCTATGTCTTTAATGGATATGGGCAACCTGTAAATTGTTGATCTCTCAGGCCCTGCTTGTGAATATTTCATCTCCCAATCCCTTGATTACACTTATGAAGGGTACCAGAACTTGTCAGAGATTTGGGATGCATGGCTTTGCGTAAAAAGGCCTTTTGGCCGTTAGCCTAGTAAACACCTATGAACCTATGTATAGGCCCACACATTGTTGAACGCTCTAGTTTATTTATATTTGACTTTAACTTCATTGGAAGGGTCTGTCTCCAAGAATTCACACATTCTACACATTTGCTGGTCAAGGTATATTCAACTATGTTCACCTTTTCCTGACAAGTCTTCTTCAAGAAATGACACACTCCACAACAGTAGTCTTGTTTTGGTGTATGTTTTATAGTACCTAACTCGCGTGCAATAGTTGTGCTTCCCTAGCTGTGAAATTCATGTTATAATGTATGCAATGTCTACTCACCTTTATGCCCCAGAAGAGCTTTATGCTTATGAGGCAAATTATAGGCTAAGCTTATATTGGTAACTTTATTTCTGAATTGTTTGACTGACAGATTCATTGCAGATATATCTTCATAAAACTTTGTTTTTATTAAGTGCACTCTTGAATTTAATATAATATACCTCTTTTGTGGCTGCAGAGCACATCTCTTTGGCATGTTTTAATGTGTCAGTCTAAGTATATTTTTTCCATAGTAATCCCTTTGTATCCCCTTTTAAAATTCCTATAGTTACTTCAATGCGTGTATTTTATTTATAGTCCAGTTTCTGGATGAAAGTGTCATTTTAGTTTACACATTTCATATACTCATATACAGGAAACATTTTTATTACTGGTGCTAAAAATGAGACACCTTAATATAGGTAGAATTTTAAAATATTTATGCAGCACTAATTAAATGTATCATCTTTACAGCATTACTGTTTGACATACAAAATAGTCAAATGTTCAAAAATGGTTCATAAATATGAAGCTCATGTTTTTGAACAATACTTGTATTATCATTAAGTTGAATTGCATTTATAATTTGTCCTGACTTTTATAATGATCAAATTTCTCCCAAAAGTCACTAGCCTGGAGTTAGGAAGCCTTTGTTCCTGCAGAGAATCGACATGCTAATTGCATGATCTCTCATTTATGTGGTAGTTACAGCTGTATTTTAAGGGTTTGGCAAAACTTAAAATACAAGCAGAAAAAGACACACGTTGTTTTAACACTAAAAAGCAGGCAACCACAGAGAATTTTTGTTCAGATACATAACATGGCTGGAGGGGAATTCTAGGCTAACAAGTACAATATTGTTTAACCTCCATCTATAATTAATTCAAAGACGCAAACGCAGGCTGATGTACTGGGTGTGGAAGAAATGCCAATAAAGCAACATTATTTTAGTGTAAATATAATTATTTTATATAGATTAGTTTACTCTGAAAGGTAGATATTAATGTACATTTAGCATGATTTTTCAGACATTTGATTTAGAGGATAGTTTCATATTATCATTCTTTTGCTCTAAGATATCACTTAAAAGTGATATTTCACCATGAAATGGTAGAAATGCTTAAACCAGAAAAGCTGCACTTCATTTCATTTTTAGGAAGATGATATATAACATAGCCCTGACAACTTTTCAATAAAAATACAGCACCACGATGGAGCGTTTTCAGAGTGTTATGAAATCCATGAGCTTTGAGGATACTGTCAGAACCATTGCTACAAAAAAGATGGATTACTACTATGACCTAACAAAAAATTGTTTCAGACATTTCTGGCGATATATTTTTAGATTTAAATAATCTCCTGGATGCGCAGTTTATGAGCAGTACACTTAACAGCGCTGCCAGTCTCATAGATTGTGGTGTATTTTTTATTATTAAAAGTGTCCTTTTTCCTAATTTATTGTTAAGAATCCAAACCTTGCACATTAAGATACATAGGTTAGAAACTGAAACAATAATTTGAACATATACTGCTATTCTATGTATGACTGGTGTTCATGAGTTAGTTCAACCTTTTAAGTTTTACTACCTCAAAATGAAATGATAGAGGCATGAAATTGACGAGTTATGCTTTTATTTCCTATGATTTACTTTAGTTCCTAGTTACAAACCTTAATATATTTATTTATTTAACATTTGTTTATTGGGAAAGTCTTGGAACAAGGCAATTTTCAGAGGAGTCCCAGGGAGATGCATGTTTTTGTAACATGGGAGGAAAACAGAATAGCTGGATGAAATGCACATGAATGCAGGGAGGACACGGAGACTCTGCACAGAAGGCATTCCACCCAAGAATCAAACCTAGGAACCTCTAATTGGGAGGTGACAACATTAACCACTGTACCACTGTTCAGGTACTGCATCATTATTTACATTAAATGTCTTAATCAGTATGACTTCTCACTCAGTCACTAGTCTGACCTGTAAGTGCAAAGTTTCATATCATCAGTGTTTATACAACCAGTCAGCAGTGAGCAGCAGTTATTTGTCACAAATCTCATTGTCATGAACTATATGACATACTAAACAGAAGTAATGCATCATTTTAATGAAAGCAAATGTTTTGTGCATAAGTTTTTAAGAATTAGTGCCAGACAACAAACACCGAATATTAAAACTACATTTTTATAGTTGACATCAATAAATGACTAATTTAGAGGGAAGGAAAGATACTTAAATTTGATAAAATTGTGAATATTGCATGCAGCTGTCATTCAATTAGAGGTAAGATGTTAGTTTAAAATTGCTGTCATAGATATACTGAAATAAATTTCTGTTATATCAGTACCACGGCTACCTAATACAAACAGAGTAAATTATCCTGAACTTTGCCATCTGACTTACATGCAAAGCTGACTGGTCCAAACAGCAAAAGTTTGGAATTCTGCATGGCAAACTGCAGTCTGCATCCCCCTTCATAATACGTATGCATCATAGATGTATTATATCTATTAGGCACATGCTGCAGCCATGGTATACACAAAATAATTATTTGTCATTTCATTGTCAAAGTTTGCCTCTTATGACTGCCCCCATATTCTAGGACTGTCACACATACCTACCTTAAAGTTGACAACTAGTGGGAGGAGCCATCCATTCATTCTCACACATAACTTATGAATGGCAGCTGCCATCCACAAAGCTTACTAAGCAAGTAGGAAATGGAGCAAATGAGGGGGTCATCTGAATGCTAATATCCATTACATTTTATAGCACTACCGCCCATATGCAGGTTCCTTACAACTTACATGTAAATGAATTGCCTTCACTCCACTTTTACAGGACATGCAGTTCAGTGACAAATTGAAAGTTGCAATAATGTAATAAGACAGAAGGATAACTACACAAACAAGTTGATAGAAATATACAGTATAGTCCAACAGAGGTTCCATATTTGCCTTAATAACTGCTTAAGTGTGCCCCAAGATGCAGTACTGACAGAACATATGTTGCAGCGCTACTGTGTGCAGTCCACTTATAAAATGTAGGTCAGTCAAACTGAAGCCCTTGACCTACAGCCGAACCATAACTTAATGCATGTTAAACCTATAAGCACTACCAGTGCCTAGCATTTTGGCATGGCAATAATTTTGGTACATGCTACACTCATTTTCTACCAGACAGACTATAGAAGAGATGCTTATCATTCCATTACGATACAAGTTCTGGTTCACTGGTGCTAGGAATTTTAAGCCTTAAAGTATGTAGTTTAGAGTTAACCTGACTAAATGTGCCCTGTTCATTATTCTTCCTGTACTGTAAGCAGCTTCTGGACCTTCCTGAAGAATGGTTTGTGTCCAATGTATTAATCACAGACTTTTCAAACATGCTCACTTATACACACGTGTGTGCACGTGTGCACACATGCACCCAAACACGCATACAAGCTCACACTCATACACAAATGTAGAGTCACATAAATACACACAGACACACATACAAACAGATACACACACACACACACACACACACACACACACACACACACACACACACACACACACACACACACACACACACACACACACACACACACACACACACACACACACACACACACACACACACACACACACACATATATACACACGCACACGCATACATACATATATGCACACATACACACTACTTCTGGCCAGATAAACACACACACACTTACAGTTATATATATGCATCTATCTATATATAGAGAGAAAAATAAAGAGAGAGAGAGAGAGAGTGAGAGAGAGAGAAGTATGGGATGGGAGTGGCGTAAAATATCGAAAGTGGCAAGAGTCAACCTCTTTTCTAAAAAAAATAAAAAAGAACTCCTTCCAAACACAGCTGTGGTTAACTATACACAAATAAATAACTTTATTGAAATAAAAAGGTTAGCGCTTCTGCATAGTAGCCTCTGCTTCATCACACCACAACAACAAACATTTTCCAAGTACTATTTAACATTGTAAATCACCCAATCACAGATAATTTAAGTGTCACATAGTTATATCAACCAGACATAACCCTCCCACTCAATAAAACCTACCTAATAATTCAGGGCCACTGAATAAACACAAGTAAAGAGCTTATTATGAAACAAACCAAATAAAAACAGTATTGCATTTGCAAAGTTACTAGTGGTCTAACCATAAAAGTATAACATAAACACAACCAGAGAAATATAAGTAATGATGATTAGGCAGCAAAACACTGTTGTTTTGTAAATTCTTACAAAACTGTGCCGATATATTGACAACTTCAAATGTAAAACATGCTTCCAGTTAGATAAAGAAAGAACATATCATTAACTTCACATCCATATGCAAATATGTTGTCGATTATAAATTTACATCTTACCTAAAATCACTAAAATCCAAGAAAGGAGACTGTAAACAAACTCAATGATCCTACTAAAAACAACAATGCTATTAAGTTTACAGTGTCATGACAATACAAAATAATCATACAGGCAACTTAACTAAAGCTACTGAATTCTAAAAAAGACAATAGACAACTCAACAATCCTACTAAAAAACAATGCTGTGCAATTCAATTTAGAGTGTCACAAACATACAAATTAATCACATGGCTACTACTAACGGCCAATAAGCTAACAAAAGGCAGAGTTATAGAATAATCAGATTTGCAACTAACCTAAATCTATTGAATTCTGATAAAACGAGGCCTGTAAGCAAATCCAACGATCCTACTGAGAAACAGCAATGTTGTTCAATTTACAGCATCAGGAACATATAGAATAATCATATGGCTTCTTACGGCCAATAAGCTGACAGAAGGCATGCTGCCTGTATAATCAAAACAGGAAGCATTAAAGTATAAGGAAATCTTGACAGTGCATAAAATACATCATCACAACAACGTATCTAAAAATGATAAAATACAAATACCAGTAGTAAAGGTATATAAAAACTATATGAAAATAGTAAATATTTGATATAATGTGGATAAACGAAGGCTGAAGATATACAATGATCATAGCCCATAAAAATAAAACACCAAAAGAAATGCATAATCTAAAACATACTAAGACTTAAGGAAAAACGGGTAGGGGTGGGGACATACATAAAATTATAAAATGTAATATAAAGTCAAAGGTAAAGCACCAATATAAGATAAACTCCATAACTGTATATATAAAAGCAATATATAAGACAATATAAAAAAGAAACTAAAGTTATATGGCGATCATACCTCAAAAAGAGCTAAGCTCCAATATAGAACTGGAAGAGAATGATGACAAATTTTAACTATGACTAACCAGTACTAGCTATATTTAAATCAAAACCTAATAATTATATGTTAAAATAATACAACCAAGAAAAAAATGAAAAAGAAAAATTAAACATGTGTGTGTGTGTGTGTGTGTGTGTGTGTGTGTGTGTGTGTGTGTGTGTGTGTGTGTGTGTGTGTGTGTGTGTGTGTGTGTGTGTGTGTGTGTGTGTGTGTGTGTGTGTGTGTGTGTGTGTGTGTGTGTGTGTGTGTGTGTGTGTGTGTGTGTGTGTATGTGTGTGTGTGTATATATATCATTAGTGCTGCAAGTTTCTCTTCTTTAATATCAGTTTAAGTGAGACCTCTCATTCAAACCTGGTTCAACATATGCTCTGAACAGTAGGATCCATCTCTGTTTACAACTTTCCATTTTATTTTTCTTGTCTAGTTCCCTCAGGTTACTGCTCATTATTACTAATGCAAAAAAATTGAAAGAATGACTTGCCCCTTTCAGCATAATATGCTTGGTTAAAGCACTCATACTTTTACACTTTGCAATATCATTCAAATGTTTAAGAATCCTGTCCTCATGTGATCTATTGGTCTTCCCAATATAACAGGCACTGCATGCGCAACAGGAAACATAATACACTAGGTCTCTGCTCTTGCAATTAGCATAGAAGTCCAGATCAATGGTAATACCAAAGATATGATGTATAAAAGAACTACATGTAAAAGTGTAATCACAAGCCTTACAATTATGGCATCTGAAGGCATCCTTTCAGACTCAGGTATTCCAAAGGTATTATAATTTTTATAACATAATTGCCTCTTTAGGGACATATTCTTTTTGAAATAAAACCTAGGTTCTGAGTCGATGACCCAACTAACTTCAGGGCCTGTTAATAAAATAGGCCGATTCTTCAGCATTACATCACAGACTAGCCCAACATCACTTGAGTGTGTAAGTGTATGTCTATTTGCAGCACAATCCTTTAAAGATGAAGAGTTATTCTGTCTATATTCAGATTTCATTGAAAAATAAGGTTTACCTTTACTACCCCTCATATTAGTAGCACATTCTTCTACTGCAGATTGGCAATAACCCTTTCAATAAGCCGCTTTTCTGTTGACTAATTCAGCAAATTAAACAGAAGGTCAACAGGGGTTCAAAATGAATGGTCCCTGGAAATTGAGGTATATGTCCTTTCCCCAGGGATTGGGGACTCTGGAAGTTGGAATAAATAATAAGCAGGTGGTAGAGTGTGAGGTGGGAGGGGGCTTGACCTCTTGTAAAAAACTTTTTTTAATTTGCATGCTCTAAGGACAGTGTTAGATACTAGACTCATATCTATCTATATAGCTATATCTACATATCTATATCTATATCATACATCCACGATATATATATATATATATATATATATATATATATATAGATATAGAGATATAAATATATATATATATATATATATATATATATATATATATATATATATATATATATATATATATATATGTGTATATATATATATATATATATATAGGCCTAGTGAAATGCTTTATGTAATTTATGTTGACTCTGGTTCATAGGTTCATAGGTTCATAGGTTGGTACTAGGCTATCAGGCCTAGGGCCTATACAAGCCTAGCCATGACAATTCCCTAGCTATTTCTTCCCACACTATTTACTTCCCTGGACCCCTGTCTAGCAGGGCGACTGACGTGATCCCTGGGGTGAATTTCCTTTCTCCCATCCAATTGTCAAGGTTCCTTTTGAAGAGGGCCAAAGAGGCACTCTGCTTGACATGTATGGGCAATCTATTCCAGAGTCTGGGGAGTCTCTGGGTCAGGAACCTATCCTTCCAGCATGTTTTGTTTATTGTGATGACAAGGTTTAGATCCCTGGAGTGTGTGGCTCTGAGTGATTGGGATTTCTTTAAGTGTAGCATGTCCAACAGCTCTGGGTTTGACATGGCCTTGTATGTTAAGCAGAGATCGCCTCTGAGTAGGCGATATGCGACAAAGTATAGCTAGAGTTTTTTAAGGCGGTCAGCATAGGGCATCTGCTTTAGGCCTGTGATTCTTTTAGTGAGGTACTTCTGCGGCCTTTCCAGTTGTTGCAGATGTCTTGAGAGGTACATACCAAACGAGGCGATGTATTCTATAATGGGTCTAATGAGGGATGAGTACAGTGGGATAATGACCTCTTTTTTTCTGGGTGAAAAGCCCTTTGTGATGAGGTGTGCCACATAGAAGGATTTCCTGACTGTTGTGGTGATGTGGTTATCAAAGGTGAGACCACTGTCCACCTGTGTCCCTAAGTCTCTTATCACACTTTCAGTGTTTAGTGTACTGCCATCTATATGGTAATTCACGGATACATGCTTTTTCCCAAAGGGGATAACTATACATTTCTTGGCATTGAGCTTGAACCCATGGCTCTGGCACCAAGCATCTGTTTCTGTAAGGCCCTTTTGTAGCGTATCCACATCATTTGTGGATTCAATAATGGCTCCCAGTTTGCAGTCATCTGCAAACTTTGTTAGCCAGAGTCCCTTAGTGTTGGCCTGTACTTCAGAGAAGTAGATGCCAAACAAGAGCGGTCCCAGGACTGAACCCTGAGGTACTCCACTTGTCACTTGTCTGGAGCTGGATTTGGAGTCGGCTACTTTTACAGTGTGGGTTCTATCAGTAAGCCAGTTAGCAACCCATTGGGTGATGTAGGGATTAATGCCCAGTTTAGTAAGTTTGTCTATGATTCCAGAGTGGGGGATGGTGTCAAAGGCTTTGGCAAGGTCTAGATAGGCTGTGTGGACCACCTTACCCTTGTCCATATCTCTGAAGACTGATTCAAAGAAGTCAATCAGGTTCAGGAGACAAGATCGGCCCTTCACGAACCCAAACTGGGTGGGGTCCAGTGTTTGAAGGTTGCCAATGTCTTTGTTTATAAGTTCCATGGTAATACACTCCATGGCCTTGCAGATAAGACTTGTCAGACTGATGGGACAGTAGTTTCCGGGATCCAAGGTGGATCCCCCCTTGTGGAGTGGGATAACTGTAGCTCTGCACCACTCATTGGGCACGAAACCTGAGGTGAGGCTATGATTAAACATGACACTTAGGTGAGGTGCCAGTTCATATTGCAGTTCATATAGTACACAGCCCGGGATGTCATCTGGTCCCATGGATGCTGCATTCTCAGCTTTGGAGAGTTCGTTTTTTACCTGTGTGGCCGTTATTACTGGAATTTGGCAATCTTCCGGTATTGAGATGGGCCATTTAGGGGGTGAGAGGGGGGGTGAAGTTGGCACTGAATCGATCTGCCAGGATATTGGCAATATCTTTGGGATCAGTATATTTAATGCCATTCTGTTATAGCTCAGAGCAGATCTGAGCATTGCCATTTAGATTCTTGACATAGTTATAGAATGCCTTGTGGTTGTCTTTGGAATATCTGGCAATTTTATTTTCGTACCTAGCTTTGGAGGATTTTATGAGGGATCTCAGTTTCTTACTGAGGCTGGTAAGGGAGTTTTTTGCATCCTGGGATTTTCCTCTTTCCTTCAACAGTTTGTTCCTTTTGTTGTAAAGTTTGTTTACGGCAGGGGACCACCAGATTGGCTTCGTTTTTTTGGATGAGAGCATCTTGGTTCTATTTGGGATGGCACAATTCATGCATGAGTGGATGTGCTCGTACAGTGCCTTAGTGTAGGATTCAGCAGTTGAACTTTCAGTTCCCGTCTGCATGGGTGTCATGAAGCTTGTCACTTCTGAGTTGAGTAGTATGAAGTTGGCTTTGGAGAAGTTTTTTTATGGAGGTTTCCTTATTGGGGGGGGTGGGGGTGGGATGTGGATGTTAAGGGTGATTAGCTTATGGTCAGATCTGACTAATGAGGGGGTGACCATAGGTGTGGAGCATCGATTTCCCATGTTGGTAATGACCAGGTCTAGGATATTGGAGCCCCTGGTGGGACTATGGATTAGTTCATCAAGGGCATTGGAATTTATGAATTCCAAGAACCTTGAACATTAGTCCTTGACTTATACTGCACTATAGATGCTAAATTATTCATACCTTGATGCATTTATTAAGTGTGAAAGATTTTTCATTTGTACTGCCTTTGACTTTGGTCATATTTATAAGTTCATAGGTTCATAGATGTTTACTAGGCTAATGATTGCAAGGGCCTTTTTAAGCTTAGCCATGCATCACAAATCTCTGACAAGTTCTGATATCCTTCATAAGTACAAGCAGAGATTTGAGAGAGGAACCATTTACAGGTTTACTGTGTCTATTCCAGACATAGGTGCCAAAGCTGGGATGAATTTCCGGTTTTCCATCCAACTGTCCAAGTTGCACTTGAATTGGGTTAAGGAGGAACTCTGCTTCACATGGATGCCACCATAGATGCGGCAGTTCCTGGGATACATACCTGCTCTCTCCAGCGGGAACTATTTATATCATAGGCAAGGTTTAAGTCTCTAAAGGTAATTCTGATGCTGTTTGTTTTGTCGATATGCAGGAGGTCCATCAGAGTGAGGTCTGACAATGCCCTGTATGCCAGGCATAGATCTCCCCTCAAAAAACTGTAGGAGACAGAATACAGGGATAGGGCTTGAGGTGGTCTGCATAGGACATTTTACTTACACCCTGCATTCTTTTAGTGAGGAACCTATGTGGACATTCCAATTCTTGGATATGCCTAGTTAGGTACATACCAAAGGGGGCATTATACTCAATGATAGGTCTGATGAATGCTGGATACAGTGGAGCAATGACTTCCTTGGACTTAGATGCCATACCTTTGTTTATAATGACTTCCATGGACTTAGATGCCATACCTTTGTTTATATAAGTTTTGCAATATAGAATGATTTCCTCACCTGCATAGACACATGATGGTCAAAGGTTAGATTACTATCTATGTGTGTCCCTATGTCCCTGACATCTGTGTCAGCTCAAAGGGGTGTGTTGTCAATATGATAGTTACCAGGGATGGATGACTTCCCAAAGGATACTATTATGCATTTATTGGCATTTAGTTTTAGTCCATGGCTCTGACACCAGTTGTTTGTCTGTGTCAGCCCCTCCTGGAAAGCATTTGTGTCAGTGTGGGATTCAATGACAGCTCCTAATTTGCAATCATCTGCAAATTTAGTCAGCCAGAGACCACTGACATTGGGCTTGACATCAGAGAAGTAAATGCTAAAAAGGAGCGGTCCAAAGACTGATCCCTGAGGGACTCCACTTGTGACTGGCCTCTTTATAGAGGTGGACTCTCCAATTCTAACTCCCCAGGGTCATTCTGCGAGCCAGTTGTCTGTCCACTGAGGGACATACAGGTTTGTACCTAATCTCTTGAGTTTGTCAATAATGCCCGAATGGGGTATTGTATCAAATGCTTTGGCCAGGTCAAGCTAGGCAGTGTGAACATTTTTGCTCCCATCCATTGCTTTGGTGACCTTCTCAAAGAAGTCCACCAGGCTAAGTAGGCATTATCTGCCCTTGACAAAACCAAACTGAGTTGGGTCCAGTGTCTGGAGTTTAACTATATCTCTGTTGATCATGTCCATGATAATTCTTTCCATGGCTTTACATATAAGACTAGTGAGACTTATGGGTCTGTAGATGGGCCACCTTTATGCAGAGGGATGACTGTTGCATTTCTCCATTCATGAAGCATGAATTCTGTTAGGAGGCTAGAGTTAAACAATAATTCCAAAGGCCCTGATAGTTCATGTTTCATGCTATTTAGAAGGCATCCTGAGATATTCTCTGGGCCCGTTGATGCAGCGTTCTTGCTCATAGAGAGAAAAAGATTCCTCAAGCCAGCACAAATACAGTTTTCATACCTGAATAAATAAAGCAGCTGATAAAGGCATTTTCTTCCCTCCTTTACTGCATTATGCAAGAGTACAACTTGATTGCATAATATGTAGAAGTGTCTTCCAGATCTGGTGTAGCTTGTGGAGTTACATCAGGCATATTTGACATTGTGAATTTGATGCTTGTTTCTGATGTTTGTCTGATATGCAGGTTCTTCTCTGGACATGCCAGGTTATTGCACATGAGCAGGTGAAGCAAGATGCACTTTGATTTGAGTAAACAAGTCATTCACTGGTAAAGCATATAAGCATTCATATCTTGTTTTCAAACCTTCTTCTTTGTCTGATATCCCTGCACTTAGCTTCATCAAAAATCCAGTATGTTCATATTTTATTTTTAGCCATGATAACTTAAAATTCATTAAAGTTCTCTTTTCTCATACCCTCCCCTTTCTATGCTCCTTCTGCAGTATTTCATTTTTTTATTTTCTCCATTAAAAATCCCATATCTCTCATGATGTTCTTCATGTTTCACCGTTGCAGTCATTACATTTGGGTAATCTGCTGGCAGGTTGCCCTCAGTCGGCCTGAATTCCAAAGTCTTGGGTCCTGCGTCGGTTGCTGTCTTCTCTTCCATGACGTCAGGTCATCAGGGGTATAAAACATGTAGCTGACACCATTTTCTTTAATCTTTCTTGCCATGCGGTGCCCGAAACAGAAGTATTTTGCAAGTGCCGATCGGCCGACTACTGAAATATTCGCGTTTGAGTTTCAGAACCGAAGTCTTCAATAAAGCTAAGTACCCCGTTGGGGAAACTTTTTTCTTGCTTTTTACCGATGTCAGAAAAAGTTAATAATTGTATTACTTGTGGGAAGCAAATACCTCATAAGGACTTCCATTTATACTGTATTCCTTGCCTAGGCCCTGATCACAACGTGCCTGGCTGTTGGTTTTGTGCTAGATTTAACCAACGCACTATTAAGCGTCAGTATATTTTTGCATCTAAGTATTATGGAAACAAATTTAACTACCCAGAGATGTCATTGGATAGCAGTACATAAAAAACGCAAAGAAAAGGACAGAGAAAGGCAGTCGAGATCCAAAACCAACAACGAAGCTTCTCCTAAGTCAGTCTCTGGTTCGCCGGTACTCAGTGAGGCACTTTTGCAGCCCCTGATACCCACTACCTTCGAGTCGCAGGCCTCTACCGACACCTATGTGGAGTCCAGCATGCTGCAAGATACTCAAAGTATTGGACCAATGGATGTATCTCCCTCAGATGGGTCCGGAGCCGCTGAGTAGGCACCGGCTTCTGAGGGTGTATTCAGACCTCAACATTTTTATATCAAACCGACGAAAGCTGCAAAACCAAAGGCACAGACAACTTCTAAAACTAAAAAACTGATGCCTGAGCCACGTGCACAGGCCATTATGCCTAAAAAACAGATGATCAAAATGGCTGAAGACCTTATTACCTTGATCAGGGGTACCCAACCCCCTCCAGATAAGAGGCCTAGGCAAGACACTGACTATGAATCTTCAGATCAGGTTTCTATTTCTTTTGATTCCTCTTCTGATCAGGAATTATCTTTACCTCCCTATGAGGATTCTGATGCTGAGGAGTCTATTCCATTTGCATCTCCTCCTGAGGATTATTCATTTGGAGAAACCTTGCATACTTTGAGGGAGCATTTTCACTGGGAGAGTCAAGACTTCTCAGAATCAAAAAAGAGGCTCAGGGATTTCCTCCTTCTCCCTCAGCACAAGCCTTTAGCCATTCCCCCTGTGTTAGACATTGTGGATGATGTTTTTTCGGAGTCAAGCTTGACCCCTGACTCTTTACCTCCGGCTCCCAGTAAGCCTGACAGGTATTACAGGGTCACTGACTCTCATAAATTTTTATTTAGAAACCCTGCTGCTGATCCTGAAACAATTTCACAGGGTCCAAAGGGAGTTAAGGCCTCAACAGCAAAAAAACCCTACCCCCTCCGACAGAGATTCAAGGGTGTTGGACAGATGGGGAAAAAAGGTTTATACATCTGCAACCTTGGCAATCAGGGCCTTAAACTGTCAATTTCATATGCTTAAGTACCAACAACATGTTATGGGATTGCTGAAACAGAAAATTATGTTAATTTCAGAATGTGCAGAAAATAAGGAATTGCAGGAATTATTGCATGCAGCTGAACAAGTTGGAAAGCATACTTTGCAATGTGATTTTGATTCTTTAGAGGCCTCCTGCAGGGCCACAGTTACTGGATCTGTGATTAGGAGGCATGTCTGGTTAAAGGAACAAAATTTGCCTGATCATGTTAAAGCTAAATTGCTAGATGCACCTTTACAGCATGATTCTCTGTTTGGTGTTAAGGCAGAAGAGGTTTTAAAGAAAATGGAAGACAAAGCTAAGTCTATGCAAACTGTTAAAGATTTCTTACAAGTGCAGCCACCTAGATTCAGTAGACATTGGCCTACAAAAAATTGGTCCTTTCCTGTGTCAGACAGAGCTCAAAGGGGCAAATCCAGACGCCCTAAGGGTTCCAGGTACCAGGCTCAAGACTCATACAGGTCAAAGCAATGGGGCGCATCCACCTCCAAATCTGGAGGAGATAAAGTGCAAACCTACAGAAATCAATCCCAATGACTTCCCTCTGCCTACATCAAGCACTTATCTTTTGGCAGCACCCATAGGGGGAAATTTAGTACTTTTTGCTCAAAATTGGCAGGTAATAACCCAGGACAAGTGGGTACTGAACATCGTATCACAGGGATACAGATTACATTTCCACACTCTGCCAATGACAAATGGTTGGCCAGACCTGCCAAAAAAACGATGGGTAGAGGCACAGAAACAGGTTACATCCCTCATGGATATGGGGGCCATTCAAATAGTACCACAAAAGGAAAAAGGACTGTTCTTGGTATCCAGAAAGGACAAGGCCTGGTGGCCAATACTGGATTTATCGATTTTGAACACATACCTGTACATTCCAAAATTCAAAATGCTCATTTTGCAACAGCTTCTGCCCATGCTGGGCAAGAATGCTTGGCTGGTGACTTTAGACTTAAAAGAGGCATACCTGCATGTCCAAGTAAGACAGTCGTGCAGAAGATACCTCAGATTCAAGGCTGGCTTAATGCATTACCAATTCTCTGCACTGCCCTTTGGCTTATCTACTGCGCCCAGGGTCTTTACAAAGTGCCTGACACCAGTAATTGCATTTTGCAGACAAAGAAGTATTCAAATATATCCTTATTTGGATAACTGTCTCATTCAAGCAGAGAACAAGGACACTCTTCTACGACACCTGGCATTTGTGAAAAGGCTTCTAGCATGCCTAGGGTACACAATAAACGAAAAGAAATCACAACTGATATCCTCTCAAAAGATAATATTCCTGGGTGCAAGCTTGCATACAACTGCCCAGATGGCTTATTTCACGCCAGACAAACAAAGGCAACTGATTACTTACTTCAAGCTTATGGCAACAAAAACCCAGTCTTCTGCAAGATAAATTCTGCAGGCTCTGGGCTTCATGGCATCCTGCATCCTACTAATTCCATATGCAAGACTGCATATGAGGAAACTTCAATGGTACCTAAAAAGTTTATGGAGTCAACATTCACACAGTCTGGAAACAATGATTCCTCTCATCCCCTGCCTGCAACAGGAATTTCTATGGTGGGCAAAGGCCTGTCACCAAAACATGGGATGGCCCTTCACTCTACCCCCTGCCAGCCAAACCTTAACAACAGACGCATCAGATTATGCTTGGGGGGCCCACATGGCAGGAATATGCATTCAGGGCATATGGGCACCAAATCAAATGTATCTACATATCAACCAGAAAGAGATGCTAGCTGTTCAAAATGCCCTAACAACCTTCAAGGACTTACTTCATCCAGGACAACTACTGATAAAGACGGACAACACCACAGTCATGTGGTATATAAACAAGCAAGGGGGCAAATAAATCTTCAAGCTCAATTCCTGCTAGGAAAACAGAACACTCTGGCAGACGATTTAAGCAGAAACCTTGTGGATCCACACGAATGGAAACTAAATCCACAAGTATTCAGCATGATAACAGAGAAATGGGGAGCCCAGACATAGATCTATTTGCCTCTCCTCAAACTTATCAATTGAAAAGATTCTGCACAAGGATTTATCACAGACAAGCATGGAAAGTGGACGCCCTATCCTTCAGTTGGAAAAACCTGTCAGTTTACGACTTTCCTCCTCTGCCTCTTCTACCCAAGGTCCTCCTAAAAGTCAGACAAGAGAAGCCAAAGATGATATTAACTGCCCTGGACTGGCCCTACCAATACTGGTACCCAATCCTAAGGAACTTGTCTCAGTACCCAGCTTGGACCTTGCCTCAAAGACCATAACTACTGTCCCAGCAAAACAATCAGATCCTGCACAATCAACTACAGACTCTGAACCTGGCAGCATGGCTAATCATGTAATCATACGAATGACACCTGTCAGTAAAGCTGTGATGGATGTCATGTTGGAAGCCAGAAGGCCTAGTACTAGAAAATCTTATGCTGACAAATGGAAGAGATTCTGTGCTAGGAATCAAGCAAAAGAAACTGATACAGCAGAACCACATATTCCTCAGATATTACAATACTTAACTGAGATGCTTGACAAAGGCCTATCTTTCTCATCAATCAAAATCCATGCCTCTGCCATTTCAGCTCATTACAATACAAAGCCACCAAAATGTTCTCATCCTTTACTAAAGCAATATCTTAGAGGAGCCAAAAACCTAAGGTCTCCTAGAAGATCACCATATCCTGCATGAGACCTCAATTATGTGTTGGAAAAGCTCACCCTGCCTCCATTTGAACCAGGCGCTACCGCTGATATAAAGTTCTTATCATGGAAGATAGCTCTGCTACTAGCAATTACTTTAGCAAGAAGGGTTTCAGAGCTACAGGCCCTCAAGTCTGTAGAGCCTTTTATCATATTTTACCCAGACAGGGTGTCTTTGAGGACAAATCCTACTTTTATGCCTAAGGTGGTTTCCATTGTGGCTCTTAACCAAACAATTCATCTGCCAACTTTTTATCCAAATATGCAGAACAAAGGGGAGAGAATTCTACATTCCTTGGATGTACACAGACAGCTAAGATTCTACTTGAGCAGGACAAAAGCTCTAAGAAAAACTGAGCAATTACTAGTGTCGTATGCTGCAGGATCAGAAGGATAGGATATCTCAAAGCAGACAATTTCAAAGTGGATAAGCCACTGCATCCATTTCTGCTACTTACACCATGGTAAACCTGTGCCCAAGGGCATTAGGTCTCATTACACCAGAGCTGCAGCTACTTCGGCAGCCTTTCTCAGAGGAGTACCAACCAAAGACATTCTAGAGGCTGCTACTTGGAGCTCTGTTCACACCTTTGCAAAGCATTATCATTTGCCTCTCTAAATCCAGGGCTGGCTTTGCCACTGCAGTGCTGCAGGGCCTTATAGCCGCACCTAATGCTGTTTAGCTCCAGCCTCTCAAACATAGCTTTGGGATTCTACCCAAATGTAATGACTGCAACAGTGAAACACGAAGAACATAGTACAGTTGTGTATTCACTGTTGCAGTCCAGGTTATCTCCCTCCATCCCCCTGTCATTCTACAGCTTATCTTTCCTTCTCCATCTTCTACAACCTATGTGGTGTATTTGCTTGTAGATGAAGGTAAAGTTTATACTGATGCATGTATATATATATATATATATATATATATATATATATATATATATATATATATATATATATACAATATTGTAACCTTTTTGGGGGCACCTGACATCTGGGGCAAGAAAAACTAAAGAAAATGGAGTCGGCTGCATGTTTTATACCCCTGACGACCTGAAGTCATGGAAGAGAAGACAACAAATGATGCAGGACCCAAGACTTTGGAATTCAGGCCGACTGAGGGGAAACCTGCCAGCAGATTACCCAAATGTAACGACTGCAACAGTGACTACACTTGAACATCTACATTTATGGTGAGTGCACACAACTGTACTTTATTTTAGCCTTTCTTACTGTTCTTTTCCTCTATTGTACCCTTTCATATGCAGACCTCACTTCATGCCCCAAATTATCCGTGGCCTCTAATTTCACATCCTAATGTTGTCAATATCTAAGACCAAAATTACAATTTCTTGTATAACAATAATGCCCCCCATCCTGCATGCCTTATTCATTTCCTCTCTTTTCCATCTTCTGGATCTGCAGTTACTTTGCCTTTTTATGATGCATTATCCTTTCTTATCTGTGATGATCTGCTTACTTCCCTTTTTTGCATACTGTATTATTGATTTAGTCACATACCTATTACAAATTCATAAGTCCAAACTGCAACACCTATCCTCACATTGAAGTTCTCACCTAGCATGAAGTGCAGTGTATAGGCATGAATGTCTGACTGCTACATTAGGAAATATAAGCTGCTATGCAAAATTAATATCAATGTGCATCACTGTATTACTGACCTCTATACACACAAATGCTGTATTGATGCATTTAAACATAAATGCTTCACTAACATTTATAGACATCAATAGTTCATTGATATTATAAAGATAAATGTATATTTATGTCTGTGTACATAAATGCTCCATTGAATAGTCTATGTATAAATACTGCAGGCATTTACACATATTCACAATATATTTAGTGTTTGTCAAAGGTTACATTGATTGCTTGATGCAGTGGTTAATTCTGTTGTCAGCATAATGTGGGGTCCGAGATTAAATCCCACTACCCACGTTCTCCTTGCCATACTAATGTTCCTTAACTGCTTAGACCTCCCACGTGCTTAGCCACAGAGCCAGGCTTAGAAATGCCACTGTCTGGTTTGTTTGACTCCTTTCAAAGACTTTTGGTTTTATTCCTAGACTTCTCTGACACTCACAGACATATTAGTGATTAAGTATTCATTTCTAATTTCTTCTCATACTTTTTTCTGATATTATCTGCTGTAACTCAAAATTATTTGGATTATCAGTATTTAATTTCTAGTCTCCTGTTAGATGTTATTAAAATGTCTGTAATCCACATGCAAAAAGAGAACAAACTTACTGAGCTTCTAAGAAAAAAAATATAGCAAAGAAATATACTATTTCCCATATACTAGAGTTTTACAAGCAGTTAAATTCTTGAAATTGCCTAAATAAAATTAACTTATCCCATATGCCATTTCTTTTGTTAATAAATATAAATACAGATACTGGTTAAAGGTAACTGGTTATCATGCCCACTGCCCTAGCCTCCAGCATTTATTATTAGGTTATTATTAGAATGAAATAGGTCTTTCTCATTATTTATTGTGGTTTTATTTATTGCATGCTAATATGTATATACACACCTATATATATATATATATATATATATATATATATATATATATATATATCTATATGGTTTAACTTCATATTGCCGAAATGCTGAAATATCGAATTTCAGCATTTCGACAGTATAAAGCTGAAACCATTAAAACTCCAACACCTCACAATCATGAAATCACAACATCAAACACACATCATACAGCACACAACACACAAACCATAACACCCACACCACAAAACATTAAAATACAGCACAACACTACACAGGCACACACCTACACTACAGATATGCAGGGGGTCAAGCCCCCTGCACCCTCCACACCCCCCTAGTTATATATATACTAACTCTGAGATCGCATAAACAGTAAAAAAAAAAAAAAAAAAAAAAAAAAAAAAAAAATCACACACAACCAACACACACTCATAACCCCCCACCCTACCCTGACCCACTCGTACAAGTTACAAAAACACTCATGCACACTTACTCACCATAAACTGCAGACACCATCCCAACCGAACACTTCCGTACGATAATGAAAATGCATAAGCGCGAATTCGACATAGTCCATTTCGTGATTATGCACTTTTGCTATTTAGAGGTTTCAGCTTCATGGACACGAATTGCTGAAATGTCATATTTCAGCAATTCGTATTTATGAAGTGAAACCATATATACATATATATATATATATATATATATATATATATATATATATATATATATATATAGGTCTACCTGATAACACCAACACGCTAAAACACCGACAACGAAATCACTGACACCGCAAAACCGAAAGTTCAAAAACATGAAACTTCACATGCTCGACAAACCACAATCCTGACAGTCAACAAACAAAACAAATCCCCTGTCCAAAAGCACAAACACAACACAAACACACCAAAAACCTTACAAACCTACACTAAACCTTATATACACAACTATTTATGCACTAACCTTAACCCAAACCCTAACCCTAAGGTCCGTCACTATCGCACACTCACCTAACCCGCGCCCTAACCCTAACTCACTTAACCCGCCCCTAACCCTGCAGTCTGTCACTATCGCACACTCACCTGACCCGCGCCCTATCCCTAACTTACTTAATCTGCCCCCTAACCCTACAGTCCGTCACTATCCACACTTACCTTAATATGTCGGTGTTCTCAGCATCGGGATTTTCAACTGTCGATCATCTCCATTGTCGATCTTCCGGTGTCGGTGTTCTCGTCATCGGTGTTGTGGACTTTTGACGTTTTCAGGTAGACCAATATATATATATATATATATATATATATATCTATATATATATATATATATATATATATATATATATATATCTATATAGGTCTACCTGATTATGCTGAAAGCTGAAAATGCTGACGACGAGAATACCAACACCGGAAGATTGACAACGGAGATGACCGACAGTTGAAAATCCCGACACTGACAACACCGACTTGTCAAACGAGAACTAGTGTGTAAGTATGCGGTAGTGACGGACTTTAGGGTTAGGGTGCGGGTAAGGTAAGTGTGCGATAGTGATGGACTTTAGGGTTAGGGGTGGATTAAATGAGTTAGGGATAGGGCGCGGGTCAGGTGAGTGTGCGATAGTGACAGACTTTAGGGTTAGGAACCTGTTAAGTGAGTTAGGGTTAGGGCGCAGGTTAGGTGAGTGTGCGATAGTGACGGACCTTAGGGTTAGGGTTAAGGTTAGTGCATAGATAGTTGTGTTTGTAAGGTTTAGTGTAGATTTGTAAGGTTTTTGGTGTGCTTGTGTTGTGTGTGTGCTTTTTGGACAGGGGATTTGTTTTGTTTGTTGACTGTCGGGATTGTGGTTTGTCGGGCGTGTGAAGTTTTGTGTTTTTGAACTTTCGGTTTTGTGGTGTCGGTGATTTAGTTGTCGGTGTTTTTGCATGTCGGTGTTTTCAGGTAGACCCATATATATATATATATATATATATATATATATATATATATATATATATATATATATATATATATATATATATATATATATATATATAGATATATATATATATATATATATACATATATGGTTCCCCTTCATATGACTGAATTAACATAAGCATGAACCTCATAAGCCTGAAAAGTCAAAAGCCTGACAAGTCAAGAGAATGAAACTCAAAAGCCTGAAAACACAAACTATACATAGACTGACTTTAACCAACAGAAACCATATTAATTTCCACTAAGTATAAACAGGGGGGAAAGCCCCCCCCTGCACCCCCACACCCCATGGTACTTAAATATACCAACTCCAAGATTGCACTTAGTGTAATGGAGTTCAGTCCTGGAGTTGATATATTTAAGTAGCAGGGAGTGTGGAGGGCGCAGCTTATACTTAGTGGAAATTAATATGGTTTCTGTTGTTTAAAGTCAGTATATGCATCTTTTGTGTTTTCAGGCTTTTGAGTGTCAGGCTTTTGACTTTTCAGGCTTTTGTTTTCAGGTTTTTGAGGTTTCAGGCTTTTGTAGTTCAGTCATATGAAAGGAGAACCATATATATATATATATATATATATATATATATATATATATATATATATATGTGTGTGTGTGTGTATAGATCGATAGATAGATATGTATTGCTATTACATGACCATTTATTGGTCATTATTTTTTTAATAATATGTGTACTCAGGTTCACTTTGAGGGGACAGGCTTATACAGATGCACCCATATTAGGGCTCGGTTCCTAACAACAAAAGTATGGAAATCAACCAGCATAACATTAGTTCCTTAAATTGAAACTAGCTCAGTCTACATAGCTCAGTCCACCTACCTAAGACATTATATTTACCGAATCCAGATATAAGTGCTTTGTCAGAGTAATAGTTGTGCCACACTGCATATTGTACGAGAGCATCACTGAGAGATACCAGGAGCAGATTTATCTAGAAAATCATCTCTAAAGCATGTTTGTTTCTGTACTTTTTAATGGTGTAAAAATGACTTTAATATTTAGGTTAATTTCTTTAATTTCAATTGTTTTGAATTACCTTTGCCAAAAATCATAAAAAAGTACTTTATAAATAATCATTGTAATCAACAAAAATGTTCCATCATATAAATAAAAGTCTTCTCTTCTGTCTTCTAATTTGTCACCATACATAGTCTTATATTCAAGGATGTCCTTCAGATTAAAACTGTAACATAAAACCACTTTTGAAACACGTGTATATTAACCATACTCATTAGAGTTTTTGTATTGTGAAATGAACCCTGTCTGCTAACTAAATTGAAAATGCGCTTGCTTAGATCTTTCCTATGTTTTAATGTTAGGATAAGATTTTAAGTTATAGGTGTGGTTCTAGAAAGATGTTAGGGTCATGGATGTAGTTACACTTTAGGTTTCAGGTGATAGGTTTTCAATATTCATTTGAATGATGACTGGAGGTAAAGTCTGAAGTGATCTTTTAAGTTAGAAGTAAGTTCTAGGACTACATTAAAAATGCCACAGTAACTATAACTTACTTCCAGAGCAAAAGGTAATGATTAGGTTTAGGATGTTTTCAATATAGCCACACATTATACAATCCGTGTGTGCATTTGGCTCAATAACAACTATCAGCAAAACAACACCTGTTAATTAATCATGTAATTTGTCACAAAATTGTACATTTAAATGCAAGGAGTCCAAGATTTTTTGTCCAGTCTCACTGATTGCAAATTAATTTTGTACAACTAGAAATAAGCCTTCCTTATCTGCAACACAGAACTGACTTTCTGTACACAAAAAAAGAACTCATCTTACCCCAAGCTATCAAAACTGCAAGTTTCCTTACTGGTTTCAGAAAGAGGTTCAGTTAAAATGAGACTGGCAATTTAAGTGTAATTACATGAAAGTTCTTAAAACAGCATGCTATGTTGTAAGACAGCTAATGCACTATGGTTTCATGGAACCT
This sequence comes from Protopterus annectens, assembly GCF_019279795.1. Taxonomy (NCBI): domain Eukaryota; kingdom Metazoa; phylum Chordata; order Ceratodontiformes; family Protopteridae; genus Protopterus; species Protopterus annectens. The sequence continues at coordinate 731,866,592 of NC_056726.1, read as the reverse complement.
GGCGTAACATGTATGATACCTAGTATGACATATATGGCACCTGGTGTAACATGTATGGCACCTGGTTTGACATGTATGGCACCTGGAATAGCATGTATAGCACCTGGTATAACATGTATGGCACATGGTATAATATGTCTGTGTAACAGTAACAACACTGGGTTACTGCATTTTGTTGAAGAGTTGCATTGCTCATTTTATACTTTGATACAAAAGGTCCACACAAGTGGTTAATAAGATAAACTTTAATAAATGCCATTTACCAAAAAATGTCCCTTTTGGTGCTTCACAGCACATGATCTATAGTAGTACTTGGGGTCCGGATAAAGAGATAATGAAATCAGCAAACAAAGGAGAGTAGTATTTCTGGAACTGAGTTCATCTTCAAATCTTGGTGAGTACCTTCATGAGGTAGACCCTGTTTTTGCAAAATCTCACCAAGACAGCATTGATGTATAGACTCTGTTTTATATACCAAATGTCATGGGCAGACATTGGTTAAAAATAAAAAGACAGTTGGGTGCTCAAGTTCCAGGATAAAAAAATTGTCCAATCCTGGTAGGCACACTGGTGTCAGGACTGGAAAAAAACATTTCTACAATGGAGTTAGGCCAAGCTCAAGGGTATGATGGCCGCCCTGTTGTAGAAGGAAGTAGTAGCCCACAAAAAACACAAAAACTGACAGGCTAAAAAAAGAGCAATAAAGTTGATAGAGTGGACTACTGAGGATAAGAAAGAAATAAATTATGTATTGTTACTGTTATGCAGAATTTCCAGAGAAAAGATATTCGAAAAGATTGAGAGAAATTAGAGAAAAAAAAAATACTTGCAGAAGAAAAACTGTCAAAAACCTCAAATGCAAATTTGTGTTCATTAACACAACAGATTCATGAAAAACATTACATAGACTAAGAAACCTTAGGCTGTTTGGAAGAAGAAATGACCGAGGAAGTACAAAAATATAAAGAACAAAACATACAAATTTTTGAAACGTATAAAAAAGAAACAGACATGAGAAAGAAAGAGAGATCTGATATGATGTAATACTTATTCAAAGGAGAAAGCCAAACTAATCAATACGAAAAGCAGCTACAATGATATTTGAAGAAAAAATACAGGCAAAGGCACCTAGCTATGGAAAATTTCACAATACAAAAAGAACAGAAGATTTGTAAAGTAGACGTTAAAAAATAGAAGCTGAAGTTATGGATTACCTACGAAGCATACCTCTCAACCTCATGGCACATGAAATCTGGACAAAGCATGACATAATGTGGGGACAAATGCACAAATATAGGGACATGTTAAATATTGCTCTTACAAACATAGACAGTTGCTAGAATAACAGAATTTGTGTTAGCATGCATTGCCTGAAAGTCATGAAGTCCAAAACTCAAAGGCATGTCATTATTTAATGGCTTAAATCCTCAGATCATACTAGTGATTTGTCAGAAAACCACAAAGTGTATGAGGAACAGGCCAAAAATAAGAGGAAAAAATCTGGAAATTCTGCAAAAATCTGGACAGTTGAGAAGTCATCATCTTCTTTCAGCTGTTCCCGTTAGGGATCGCCACAGCAGATCACCTGTTTCCATTTCTTCCTGTGCTCTGCATCTTGCTCTGTCACACCAACCACCTTCATGTCCTCTCTCACCACATCCATAAACCTTATCTTAGGCCTTCCTCTTTTCCTGTTACCTGGTAGCTTCATCCTTAGCATCTTTTTCCCATTATACTCAGCATCCCTCCTCAGCACATGTCAAAACCAATGTAATCGTGCCTCTCTGGCTTTGTCTCCAAACCTTCCAACCTGGGCTGACCCTCTAATATACTTATTCCTAATCCTGTCCACCCTCGTCACACCCCGTGCAAATCTTAACATCTTTAATTCTGCCACATCCAGCTCAAACTACTGCCTTTTTGTCAATGCCACTGTCTCCAACCCATATAACATAGCTGGTCTCACTACACTCTTGTAGACCTTCCCTTTCACTCTTACAGGTACTCGTCTGTCACAAATCACTCCTGACACTTTTCTCCACCCACTCCATTCTGCCTGTTCTCTCTTCTTCACCTGTCTTCCACACTCACCGTTACTCTGAACTATTGACCCCAAGTATTTAAACTCATCCACCTTCGCCACCTCTACTCCTTGCATCCTCACCAATTCTCTATCCTCCCTCTCATTCACACACATATATTCTGTCTTAGTCCTGCTGACCTTCATTCCTCTTCTCTCTAGAGCATATCTCCATCTCTCCAGGGTCTCCTCCACCTGTTCCCTACTCTCACTACAGATCACAATGTCATCTGCAAACATCATAGTCCATGGGGACTCCTGTCTGATCTCGTCTGTCAACCTGTCCATCACCATTCCAAATAAGAAAGGGCTCAGAGCTGATCCTTGATGTAACCCCACCTCCACCTTAAACGCATCCGTCACTCCCACCGCAGACCTCACAGCTGTCACAATACCCTCGTACATATCCTGTACCACTCTTACATACTTTTCTGACACTTCTGACTTCCTCATACAATACCACAACTCCTCTCTAGGCACCCTGTCATATGCTTTCTCTAAGTCTACAAAAACACAATGCAACTCCTTCCGACATTCTCTGTACTTCTCCATCAACACTCTCAGAGCAAAGATCGCATCTGTAGTGCTCTTTCCTGGCATGAAACCATACTGCTGATCACTAATCATCATGTTCCTTCTTAACCTTGCTTCCACTACTCTTTCCCATAACTTCATGCTGTGACTGATCAATGTAATCCCTCTGTAGTTACTACAGCTCTGCACATCACCCTTATTTTTAAAAATCGGTACCAAAACACTTTTTCTCCATTGCTCAGGCATCCTCTCACTTTCCAAGATTTCATTAAACAATCTGGTAAAAACTCCACTGCCATTTCACCTAAACACCTCCATGCTTCCACAGGTATGTCATCTGGGCCAACAGCCTTTCCATTCTTCATTCTCTTCATGGATAGCCTTACTTCCTCCTTGCTAATCCATTGTACTTCATGATTCACTATCCATACATCATCCAACCTTCTCTCCCTCTCATTCTCTTCATTCATCAACCCCTCAAAATACTCCTTCCATCTCCTAAACACACTCTCCTCACTTGTGAGTATGTTTCCCTCATTATCCTTTATCACCTTTACCTGCTGCACATCTTTCCTGGCTCGGTCCCTCTGTCTAGCCAATAGGTACAGGTCCTTTTTTCCCTCCTTAGTGTCCAACCTTTCATACAACTCTTCTTATGCCTTATCCTTAGCATTCGCCACCTCTCTCTTTGCCATGCACTTCATCTCCTTATACTCCTGTCTACTTTCTTCATCTCTCTGACAATCCCACTTCTTCTTTGCCAACCTCTTTCTCAGTATACTCTCCTGTACTTCCTCATTCCACCACCATGTCTCCTTGTCGTCCTTCCAATGTCCAGATGTGATACCAAACACCTTTCTAGCTGTCTCCCTTACTAGCTCTGCTGTAGTTACCCAGCTATTTGGTAACTCTTCACTGCCACCCAGTGCCTGCCTTAACTCATCCCTGAACTCCACCTCACAATTACCCTTTTTCAATTTCCACCACTTGATCCTTGGTGCTGCCCTCACACTCATCCTCCTCTTCTTGATAACCAACGTCATCCTACAAACCACTATCCTATACTGCCTAATGACATTTTCTCCGGTCAGAACTTTACAGTCTCCAATCTCCTTCCAACTGGCCCTCCTACATAAGATATAATCCACCTGTGTGCATCTTCCTCCACTCTTGTATGTCACCCTATGCTCCTCCCTCTTGTTAAAATACGTATTCACCACAACCATGTCCATCCTTTTTGCAAAATGCACTACCATCTGACCTTCTGCATTCCTTTGTTTAACACCATACCTATAAGTATGTTGTGAAATTAAATATTTAGTGTAGAATGCCTAACACAGGTTATGCCACAGCATGATGGAACAATGAATTCCCGAAGTAAGGAGAAACAGGCGGCATGGGAGACGTCTGAAGAAGAAACATGAACATGGGAAAGAAAAAGAGATTTGATATGGTGCAATATTTATGCAAAGGAGAAAGCAAAACTAATCAATGCAAAAAAGCTGCACCAAAGATATTTGAAAAGTGATACCGGCAAAGCCTTCCAGATATGAAAAAAGTTACAATGCAAAAAATAAGAAAACAAAGGAAGAAGTAGAAAACAGGATAAGTAATGGGGAAAGTTAAGAAATAGAAATGGAAGTTATGGATTACTTGCGATGTGAAGAATTTGGTGTAGACATGATCTACAGTAGTACTTTTTTGTGGTGATCATGATATGTTAAGTGATGTGTGTGGCACTCATTAACACCTGCACAATTTATCCTTAGAATATGACTTAAAGTGCAAATATAAGGATGAATGCACTTACTAACTGGCATATTAGTGAAATTGACATGCAAGTCATTCTGTGCAATAGTTGAACTATGTAGATAAACTATACAAAGTGTGCAAATTAAATCATGGTGCTGGGGCAAAGCAACAGTCTTTCAAGCACCATGTTGTGTGTGTGTGTGTGTGAGTGTGTGTGTTGGTGTGTTGGTGTGTGTGTATGCGTGTGCATTTGCAGCTATTAAAGAAACGGCATGTGTACTGCACACCAGTGTCTCAGATAATAAAATAAAAGGTGCATGTATATCAGCTCTGTGTTCTTCCTTTTATTTCATTTTGAAAATGTAATGTTATTTTGTACAAATACACAAATAAGTGACAAGGTCAGCTTATGCTGCAGCAGCCATCACTGATTTCAAAAGGAAATAAAACTTTACCCTAAAAGTGTTAAGAAAGTCACAAGCCATGATTCAAAAAAGGTTACTGTGATGCCCATGCACTGGCCCAGCAATCAAAGAGCCTCAATCCTCCCCACTAACACAAGTGGGGGTATCTACATAGGGAGGATAACAAATACAGACACAGTAAAGTATAATTTCCCTTAAGAGCACACAGAGATCACAGTCAGTCTGGGGCTGGTTTCTTCCTTTCTCTCCAGATCCCCAATAAGACTCCCCACTGACACATGTATAAGGTCCAAATCTCAGCCTAGTTGGCAAGCTAAAATCTCCAGCACTCTCTCTGTCCAACTAGTGCTTTGTGTCCCTGCCCAAGTAGCTGACACAAGCACATTTTGAGATATGAGTTATATACAAACACACAGACACTCCTGAGGGAGTCCTGGAGAACTCAAGCTAGTTTTTCAAGTGACCCTTGAGAAACGTTGCTTGAGATGGCTAGGTCTATCTAAGTATACCTTACCCCATTCCCTGACTTGATAGCCCATCTGCATTGGCATTGCTAATCCCACAGTGGTGCTGCACTGACATATCATGTGTTTGCAACCCTAGGCTCTATCTTAGCAACTTGGCGTTTTGCTGGCTGCCTCTGTTTAACTATGTTAGGGGATTGTGATCTGTCACTACAGTGAATTTTCTTCCATACAGATAAGGCTGAAGTTTCTGCAGTGCCCACACTATGACTAGACATTCCTTTTCTACAGCTGCATAACATTTCTCCCTGGGTTGGAGCCTATGACTGAGATAAACCACTAGGTGCTCTTCTCCTTCTGAAGAAATCTGGCTAAGTATAGCCCTCACTCCATGGTTCAAAGCATCCACCTGCACAACAAATTATTTGCTGTAATCTGGACTGGCTAAAACAGGGAGTCCTCCCAAAGCTTCTTTAAGCTTCTGGAATGCCTGATCACATCCTGAGGTCCACACTAACTTACCTGGCCTGTTTTTCCTTGTCAGGTCTGTGCGGGGAGCAGCTATGGTACTATAACCATGCACAAACTTTCTGTAGTACCCTGCTGTCCCTAAGAATGCCCTCACCTGCTTTTTGGTAACAGGTGCAGGCCATGCCTGAATGGTTTCTACTTTGGCAGGTTCCGGCCTGATCTTACCACTCCCCACTTTATGTCCCAGGTAGAAGATCTCTGCCATACCCACCTGACATTTGCTGGGCTTAATGGTCAACCCTGCCCTCTGTAGTCTGCCCAGTACCTCGCTGAAATGTTGATGTTGCTCTTGCCAGGAATGGCTGTAGATGGCAATATCATCTAGGCAAGCAAGGGAAAACCCTCCTGCTCCTGCTAGGATATGATATACCAGCCTCTGGAAACTTGCTCGGGCATTTTTCATCCCAAATGGCATCTTTGTGAACTCATTCAAGCCAAAGGGAGTTACAAACGCTGACCTCTCTGTAGCACTAGGAGTCAGTGGCACCTGCCAGTAACCCTTGGTAAGATCAATGGTGGTAAGATACTTAGCCCCATCCAGCTACTCTAGGGCCTCATCTGTCCTAGGCATGGGGTATGCATCTGACTCTGTGTCACTATTTAATTTCCTGTAGTCTACATAGAACCTGGTGCTGCTATCCTTTTTGGCACCAGCACCACTGGGGAGGCCCAGGGACTATTGGACTCTTGAATTACCCCTAGTTCCAACATCTCCTATATCTCCTTTTTTGACTCTCTCGGGCAACCTATAAGAGGCCTGTCTAATAGACATTTGGGGTCCGGCATCCATCTGGTACTGCACCAGGTGCGTGCACCCTGGTTTCCCAGTGAACATGTCCCCAAACTCCTGTAACACTGTTTGAATTTCTCAAACGTGGGTAGGAGATTGCTGCTGGGACATTGCTACCACTTCCACTGAGGTGTCTGTCCGAGCCACACTGAAGTGATCAGTCCTCAGATCTCCGTCAGACTCCTCCTACAAACTACTGCAAATACTCAGCACAAGGCCCTCCATATCATGGTAAAATTTCATCATGTTAACACGGTACAGTTTGTGGCCCAAATTTCTGCCTAGCAGTTCCACCATGTAGTTAACATCACTTACCTTTCTTACTTCCTTGTAGGGTCCCTCATAAGCTGTTTGCAGCTTATTGTGTCTGACAGGAATGAGAACCATTACCTGCTGCCCTACAGCATACTCTCTAGCTTGAGCATTCCTGTCATACCATACCTTTTTCTGTTGTTGAGCTTCTGCCAGGTTCTCCTGGGCCAAGCCTATGAGTTCCCTGAGCCTTGTGGTTTAGGACATATGCCATAACAGACTCCTTGTGAGGTTCATACTCACCTTCCCACTCATCACAAATTAAATCTAGAGGTCCCCTCACCCTATGCCCAGACAACAACTGAAAGGGTGAAAAACCCATGGATTCCTGGGGGACCTCTCTGTAAGCCAACAACAGATGGGGCAGATATTTGTCCCACTTCCTCTTAAACTGGCCTGCAAATGACTGTAGCATGTACTTGATTGCAGAGTTTAACCTCTCAACCAGACTATTAGTCTGGGGATGGTAGGGCGTGGTCTTCTGGTGCTTCACCCTACAGTACTTCCACAGACAAGCCAGCAGGTCTGACATGGCACCTCTGTCAGTCAGTATTTCTTTTTGGAAACCTAACCTGCTGAAAATCTCTAAAAAAGCATTTGCCAGCTTTTCTGCCTCAATGGAGGACAAAGCCACTGCCTCAGGGTATCTTGTAGCAGAATCTACTACCACTAAGATATACTTTTTCCCTGTGGAACTTGGGGTACTCAGAGGCCCCACAACATCCATAGCTACCCTCTGAAATGGCTCCTCAATCACAGGCAAAGGCATCAAAGGAGCTCTCACCTTGTCTCCTGCCTTGCCTAACTTTTGGCACTGCTCACAGGTCCTGCAGTACTCTGTTACATCTCTGGAAATTCCATGCCAATAGAAATTCTGCATAATACATCCCTTTGTATCTTTTATGCCCATATGACCTGCATGGGAATATAACATGGGCTATAGCCTGAAGCACCAGATGGTAGGATCTAGGCACTACCAAATGCTGTACCCTCTCAACTTCTAGCCCTTCCTCAGGAGTCCACTCTCTATACAGTAACCCCTTGTCCCAGTATACAGATTCCCCCTTCCCTTGAGAATCAGGTGCCTCACTAGCTACCTATCTCAGGCCTTGCAATGTAGGGACTGTGAGCTGAGCCTGTCTCAACTCTCTATTTGTAACCCTTCCCAGCTCCCCTTCCACAGGAATTCTGGCATGCTCTGAAAGTGCTGCCTCACTGTCAGCCTGGGTACTACTACTCACCTCTACCTTAGCAGTCACTCTGTCCAAGGGAACATCAGTACCCACTAGCAGCTTTGGCTCACCTTCAGTCTCACAGCTACAGCATAGCTTCTTCCCTGAAGTAACCACCTCACCAGTCCTGGCTGCAAGTATGCGGTCTGTCTGGGTCCCCCCAGGCTGCCAGACCCACATGCTTGTCTCAAAGCCTGACTGCTTGTAACTGCATTAACACAAAGTCCTGCCTCATCAAAATCCTTCCCTATCAGGACATCTGTAGGATGGTAGTTTGGTACTCCTGTTGTCCCAAGACAACCTACTATTGGCATTTTGTCTTTCCCACTTAGTGGCTCTCTCACCTTTTGTTCCTCACCTTTCCTCTGTGGACATCCGTATGCCACATGGCCCTAATGGCTGCATTCAAAACATGTAACCCTAGGTCCTGGACATGTACCTGGACTAGTGGCTTCCCCTGCTACTGACAGATTCTGTCAGGGCAGTCTGGGCTGCCCAATATGGGTTCCTTTAGACCCATGAGCAGTACTGGGGGTCCCTTTCCTGTGCACAGATGCTGTGCTTGCTAGGTATAGGTCTCCCTTCTTCCCCAACTCATCTGAAGAAGAACATTGTCTATCAGCTAACCAGATCCTCATGTCCTCAGGCAAAGTGCTAAGGGCTTGTTCCCTCACCAAAAAGTCTGCCAGCCCTTCAAAAGTGGTGACCTAACATCCACTCACCCACCTATGAAAATACGTGTTCGGTTCAGCAACATGTTCACACACACTTTCATCTTGCTTGCATCTATTCTCAAGAAACTTTTTCCTATAAGCTTTAGGTGTTAGCTTAAAAATTCTAGCAAACAATTCTTAACAGCAGTATAATTTAAGGAATAGTATAAAAAAGAAAAAGAGCAACCAGCAAAATGAGAAAACACTGAAAAAAGAGAAAAGCTGGCTAGGCAGAGATGTATAAGCAAATCAATTTAATAAAAAATATGTAAAATACTATAAAATACAACAAGGATAAGTGCTTTCATACACATAGGTACTTCATCAGATCCAATAAAAACTTTACACTAGAGTGCACTTTTATAGCTCAATGTCTGAGGTCATGTGATCTTAATATTGGCTTAATGGGGGGTGACATCATTTAACCCCTTACCTTCATTGGCCCTAAGTAAATACATCCACTTAATTTCCACACACTTCCAGCACCAATAATTTAAACTAGTGATCACACCCTGCTGATTTAACATGTTTTGACAGTGTGTTTCTATCATCACTCTTGGTGATACTATAAATATGCTCTCTTATTCAATCCCGCAAACAGCGGTTGGTTTTACCAACATAGAAACTTCTGCAGAGCACACAGGATGCACAGTACATAACATTTTGACTGCCACAGACAGCATAAAGTCTAATGTCATAAACCCGTCCTGTGTCCGGGTGTAGAAACTGGTCATCAGTGTCTATGTATCTACACACATATTACAATGGTGACAGGGATACATGTATATTCTTTGACTTACTATATTCTTCTTTTTGCTACTCAAAGGCTTATAGCATAACATCTTTTTTATTGAAGGGTAGTTCTTAAACCGAAGGAAGGAGAATTCCCTGACAGCCTTTTGCATTTCTCATCTGAGACTTAGATTCTCCAGTGTTTGCTAATGATCTCACAAATAGAGCCTGAGTCCTTAGAGTATGTGAGGCTCATGCGTGTTGGCTGAATGGACTTCAAGGCCAAGGGGGTGGGCTGTTCAGCCTGATCATTGAAATATGGTCCCATACGTGTATCTCTCAACATAACTGCATCATTCTGTGAAGTTACAATCTCTAAGCTGTTGTATCCTGTGTTTAAGAGGTTAGTGCTAAGAGTCTCAAAAGAGTCATACATATCACTATCTTTGGTGTTTAATCTAGCTGTTCTGAAGAAATGTCCTTTTAGAATATTATGCTTGACATGCTTAGGGTGCATACTACGAGAGTGTACTACATTGTTAGTTTTGCAAGGTTTTACATACTGTTTAGTGTACAGTTCTTCTGTGGACTTGTGCACCATCACATCTAAAAAATTAATAGACTCTTCTGACCAATCATAGGTAAACCGAAGAAAATTAGTGGTGCTATTTAAATAATGCACAAATTGATCAAGGGTTTCTACTGTCCCCCAGATGAGAAACAAATCATCCACATAGCAGCTATAATAAAGCACAGACCTCTTAAACCCATTCTGATCAGAGAATACATTCTGTAATTCCAACTCAGCTAAAACCATATTGGCATATCTGTTGGCACATACCGTGCCCATAGCCACTCCTGTCTGTTGTAAATAATGTCCATCTTCAAACATAAACACATTGCGTTCCAATACAAGTTCTAGCAGAGTACAAATCAAATACACTTTATCATTATCATATGCAGGATTTTAACCCAAAAGTGCTCTAACATTGTCAATTCCTGCAGCATTTGGAATGCAGGTAAATAATGAAGTGACATCCAAAGTAAACAAAAGGATCTCTTCTCTGTAGTTCACTGCAGACCAGTTGTACAACTTGCTAAGAAAATCTCTAGTATCTCTCAGAATGTTCCCCATTCCATTAATCACTGGGCAAAGTTGGTTTTCTACATAAATAGACATGGGCTATGTGGCCCAGTCCCTGCCAGAGACTATTGGCCACATAGGTGGATGCAGCTGGTCTTTATGGACCTTAGGTACCCCATATATTTTTATTATTACCACATTCTCAACCAAAAAAATATTCATACAAGCACCTATCACTCCATCCATAAGAAGAGTTTCAACTCCCTTCATTAAAAAAAGATGTTATGCTATAAGCCTTTGACTAGCAAGAAGAATAATATAGTAAGTCAAAGGATAGGCATGTATCCCTGTCACCATTGTAATGTGTGTAGATACATAGACACTGATAACCAGTTTGTAAACCCGGACACAGGACAGGTTTACGACATTAGACTTTATGCTGACTGTGGCAGTCAGAATGTTGTGTACTGTGCATCCTGTGTGCTCTGCAGAAGTTTCTATGTTGAAAAAACCAACCGCTGTTTGCGGGATCAAATAAGAGAGCATATTTATAGTATCAGCAGGAGAGATGATAGAAACACACTGTCAAAACATGTTAAATCAGCAGGGTGTGATCACTGGTTTAAATGTTTGGTGCTGGAAGTGTATACACCAAGACTGAGAGGAAGTGACATAGGAACACAAACAGAATGTGTGGAAATTAAGTGGATGCATTTACTTAGGGCCAATGAAGGTAAGGGGTTAAATGATGTCATCACCATTAAGCTAGTATTAAAATCACATGACCTCAGACATTGAGCTATAACATGCACTCTAGTGTAAAGTTTTTATTGGATCTGATGTAGTACCTATGTGTATGAAAGCGCTTATCCTTGTTGTATTTTATAGTTTTTTACATATTTTTTTATTAAATTGATTTGCTTATATCTCTCTGCCTAGCCAGCTTTTCTCTTTTTTCATAATTTAAGAAATCATTGTCTGACAGTTTGGAAAGTACATTTAGAGTTTTACCATGCAGTAAGGGGGTAAGGAACCATACCCAGTGCCTTTAGTCAACATCATACTGTTTACATACACTCTCAAACATATGAATGAAACTATCAAAATTATCCCCCCTCTGTAAACTGCGGAAGACATTTACTGCCATTTTTTGCTTCTGGGGTCCAGCTACTCCCTTCCCTATTACCTCCATGACTCTGGCAAAGAGTCAGCATCTCCTTTTCATGCTGCCTCTGCCTCTCCTTCTACAAAGCTTCCATTTCCAAATGTCTGGCCTCCAACTCAAGTCTCTTTAGCTCCAGATGGATTTTGTAAGTCCTCTGCGCAAAGATTGAGGTGTCCATTCCCTGAGTGTTGTACATCTCCACGGCCAGTCTGATCATCCTCCTGGTTGCTGTTCTTTGCTGTAGCTGTGACCAAAGCTGCAATCATGTCTGTCTTAGTCAGATTTCTCTGCGCCAGTCCTTTAGCCTGGCACATCTCAGACAACTGGCTCCTTGTCAGCTTTCCATACTCCTCTGCTGACATGCATGCCTGCTCTCCTTGACTAACTTAACAAAAGAAATAAAACAATTGTGATCTGAACTCTGAGTATTCACTGCATGGCTGATTTAGAGTACAAAAACACCTTCAGTGATCACTGTACACAAGCTACAGGAATTCACTAGCCACACCACAGCAAGCCAATTAGTATGTGCCAATCAATTAATATGTGGTGTGGATATCCCTGAAGATATGTGAAGATAGGTGAAGGCTGCCAGCCTAGCCAGATAGAATTTTGTAGATAATTCTGTCATTTGTAAATATTAATAAAAGCCACAGGCTTGTTCTCTTAAATGGAAGAAAATGCTGTTAAATGTGGAACTGCAAAAATGTAACAACAGTGCACTCTGCTGTAGGAAGGCTGATAACTCAAGCATTGTGTAATTGTTTGATGTCAAAACTTGGAGCCGAGATGTCTACATGAAGGAATTTTTCCTATTGTTTTGAGGCCAGAGTTAATGGCTAGAATTTACATGTATAATTTATTTTATTGCTCTGGTTTCCTGACCAGCTGCAAGATCAAAAGGGCTATTAACCTCTGACTTTCTGTTAGCCTGGGAAAAAAGACAATTGTTAAGAATGGTGTAATGTGAAGCAGCACTGTGTTATCAATTTAAAGAGAGGGAATCAGGGAGCATTTTGCATTTGTCTTGAGAACATCCAACTCACCAGTATCAGTCTGTGTTCTTATGTAAATAGGATCTTAGACTTCAGTGTCGCTTTTAGAAATAGCTAGGAAATAGGAAGATTAGACAGTTGTTTTCTGTATTGATGTCGGAACTATTCTACTGTATTATTTTATGCATTTTCCTGTGACTGAACTCTTGACTAGCACTGTGTAGTAAGAAGTATTGTCTTATGTTTTTATTATTTATTATTATATATTTTTAAATCTTTCAACTGTGGCTGTTTTGTGTAGAGATAATTTAAGCTCTAGAGTACATTGCATGTATATAGTGATACTGTCCAAGTCACTCCAAATAAGCCTTGGCTGTTCAGTCACACATACCATTTGGATAATAATATTGCATGGCAATAATTGGACACGCTTTAGTAAGGGCCTTTTTAGTAGCTGATAAATATTAGTGGGTGGTGGCAGCTGGTACTACCTATTAGACTGGGCAGAAAGGGGTCACAGCTAGAGAATCTGTGCTAGCCTTCCCCACGAGTGTCTGTGTGTTTGTATATAACTCATATCTCAAAGTGTGTGTGTGTGTCACCTACTTAGGCAGGGACACAAAGCACTGGTTGGACAGAGAGGGTGCTGGAGGTTTTAGCTTGCCCACTAGGATGAGATGTGGATCCTATAGCTGAGCCAGTGGGGAGTCTTATTGATGATCTGGAGAGAATGGGAGAAACCAGCCCCAGACCGACTGTGATCTCTGTGTGCTCTTAAGGGAAATTGTACTTTACTGTGTGTGCATTTGTTATCCTCCCCTATGTGAACACCCCTCATTGTTATTAGTGGTGAGGATTGAGGGTCCTTGATTGCTGGGCTAGTGCTCGGGCATCACAGTTAGCACTCAAACTAAGCCCTACCATAAGTGGAGAGCCTCATGGTAATCCTTTCCAATTCACAGACTTCCTGCTACATTCATTTTCCACAAGGACAAATATCACTGTGTAAGGTAGGCCAACCATGCATACTGCGGGGTAATGGTACAATCCTGAAGAGTAGTTAATGCTAATGTACTCTCTCAGACATGCCTCAGGCTACCCTTTCTCTTGCTGCATATTGATTTAGAGAATTTCTCAGTTGCATCAATTAGCATAGCCAACAAGCATTGCTCACCCTTTCAAGTTAATGCAAGAGACCACACACTGCAAGTAAGTGGAGCAAAGTCAAGGGATACTGTAGTGGCTTGTAGAGTATGTGTGTGTGTGTGTGTGTGTGTGTGTGTGTGTGTGTGTGTGTGTGTGTGTGTGTGTGTGTGTGTGTGTGTGTGTGTGTCTGTGTGTGTGTCTGTACACACATGTGTAAGAACATGCCTGTAGGTAGATGTGTGAGTGTGTCTGAGAGTCCAACTGATTGCAAGGTGTTACTTTCGTATGATGTTGAACAATTGTTTGCATGCATGTCCATGCATGTACGAATGTGTGTGTGTGTGTGTCGGGGGGGGGGTGCCTGTGCTGCTAGAAAACATTATCACCAGAAAGTGCTTGTTAGCACAGGTGATAAAAAAAGCAATGTACAGATATGTAAATTAGGTAATAATGAGGTCTTCCTCATTGTGGCTAAGGCTGTCCACTGAACTGATTTTGCCATGATGAAGTACACATGACCTGCCTGTAATAGGCAGTTTAAAACTGCAACCAGTTTCACTGAATCTCAATCCTGGTATGTTATATTTTTGAAAACCTTAACTATTATTAAACAATATCATCTTATCAGTATGTAAACAACAACAAATATAATGATGATCACAAGATATCCGTTCAGTGATACAAATAAGTCCTAGCACAATTTCTGATTAAAAGAAGAAATAAAAAAATGCTTAATAACTGAAAAAATTGCTTTAGAACTAATCACTGTGACTGTATATGAAATAAAGTAAAATTATTTTCAGGACAGTGGGAGAAAATATTCAAGTAATCCTTGAATTCTCTTGCATATCTGTTATACTTCCAACAGCTCAAGTCTTAAAGGTAAAAATTAAAAAGTCATGGCCATTCAGAAGCCTTGCAGCTGAAACACTGGATAACCTTAAGGTTCATTTGTTTATATTCTACTGGCCTCTATTACAGGAGGTTTAAGGTATCACACAGTGAAAACTCTAGTGTGACTGGGTTTTTCTTGCATTTTTACAGAATGATTTGCCTATGTGACCTATTTACCCTTTGGTTTAGATTTTAGTTGAAATATTTTCCAGGCACCTTACTGTTTTGTATGTTTTACTGGATTTAAACCCTTGCATTTCTAACTTATAGCTATTGTATCCACTTATTTTATACTGATGGGGTCACCAAATAGGGTTGTACCATGCATATCCAAAGTTATTGGTGGTTGACTATATTGACTTGAATGTACCCATAAAGACTTAAAAAGTAAAGTCATGGAATTCAGACTCCATGAACCTGAAACACTGTATGTCCTTAATGGGTCATTTGCATATATTCCATACGTCTCCATTACAGAAGGTTTAGGGTATCACACAAGTAAAAAATGTAGCCTGTATGTGTTTTTCTTGCAGTTTTTGCTGAGTGGTTTGTCTGTGTGACAACTTCAACAAAACATTAGTTTAAGGGTGTGCACACTTTTGCAACCAGCGTATTGTACGTTTTTTTTTTTTTATATATATTTTTCCCCTAACAGATTTGTTTGTTTTTCAATTAAATTGTACATACAGGTTATAGGTCACATTAAAGGTGGGAAAAGTTTAGAACTGATTTATTGTGGTCGCATTTTTTTATATCACAAAAACCTGGCATTTTAGCAGGTGTGTCTACACTTTTTATATCCACTGTATATGCAGACAATGTTGCATTACAGGTAAACTCTGAGTAAGAACTTCAGCAAAGGATATGGTAATGGAATGGAAAATTGAAAGAACGTGGGATAAAACTGAATACAGATAAGACAGTTGTAATAGCAGCAAATGGGGAAATTAGAATAAGTAAAAAATTGAGATAGGAGTGAAAATAGTAGAACAGGTTAAAATCTTCAAGTATCTGGGGGGATGACTGAGGAGAACTGAACTCTGAATGAAGAGGTCAAAGTCAGAATCAGAGGGACTGCAGCTGACTGGCAGAGAGTGCCAGGGGTAGTTTATCACAGAAGATTGCCTGAGAAGCTGAAAAGTAAGGCATACAGAATAGTGCTACAACCAGTATTACCGTATGGCATAGAAAGCTGTGAAGTTAAGACAGAGCAGTTCTGGAAGCAACAGATGATGGAGATGAAGTGCCTGAGATGAAAAGAAGATACACACTGTGGGACAAATGAAGCAATGGTAACATCAGAGCAAAAGCCAAAGTGCTTTCAATTGCGTAAGAGGTCAAAGAGAACAGAGTATGCTGGCTTGGGCATATGTGCAGAAAAGCAGAAGAAAATCTGGTAAAGAAGATTTGGGACAGACAGGACGAAGACAAGAGGAAATGAGGGCATCCAAAGAGGTGTGAGAGAAGACATGTGACAGTCAGGTAAGACTGTCAAGGAAGGTAAGAAAGTTGTATTGAATTGAGATAGATGGCAACAACTGACATGGATCCCTGACTCCATGTAGAAAATATTAAAACGTGGGTTGAGGATGATGATTTTACTTGAGATTAACAATAATCGGCAATAGGTTTGTTTGACATTTTGTGTTATTTATTTTATTTTTATTTTACATTTGTTGACTGGGATAGTCTGACTGGATACATGTCCATTTTCAGTGGAGGCCTGGAGAGAAAAGCTCCAAACGTCTTACAGCATACATACTACAAAATACTATTTAATAGATACATATAAAGCAGTTATGATCAAACTCACTGGTGACTATTCATTATAAATTCATATGCGCACATACACACACACACACACATATACATATATATATATATATATATATATATATATATATATATATATACTGTATTCTTTACACACAACACACACATATAGATGTATTTCTAAACATTGAAATACACAAATCTCAACTGGCTAATGATTGATTTCAAAAGACTAAAAGCCAAAACAGTAAAAAATAAAACACATATGCTTTTATTTTGTAGTTTGTATCTATCACTTCTGTTTTCATAAGGGGAGGGTGGTGTAATGGTTAAGGTGTTTACCTTACAAACACAAGGGGCAGGGTTCGAATCTCCCAAGGGATAATTGGCTAGGCTTAAAATGACTTGCAAGAGCATTTAGCTAAGTACTGATCTATGAATACATTCAGTTTTATGAATATATGTGTATATATAGGCGGATGTCAAAATAATGCAACACCATAATGCAGCTATTACATGATAGAACAAAATCCATAAAAGGGAAGTCACCCCTGATCATTATTAGTAAAAAAATACGAGCACTCATAAAATCAACTAAGGCCAATTTTGAGAGAAAAATTGCCATGGATTCAAAGGACAATCATAAGGCCTTTTTCAGCTATGTTAGGAACCTGGGTGGAAACTCACAGATATGCTCAGAATTAGTCCAAAATGATACAAAAATCACTGAACCCACAGACATTGCCAACATACTGGCAGACAGGTTCAGTGCAAACTTCACCCCTCTCCCCTAAAGGAGAGATAACTATCCCAGCCGAGTGTAGCCTCCCGGACATCTCAAATGCGCAGGTGAAAGCTGCTCTCTCTAAAGCTAAAAACACAGCATCAATGGGACGGATGGTGTCCCGGCTGTGTGCTACACGAGCTAAATGAGGAATTAAACCCGCACATAAGGCAGCTGTTTAATCTCAGCCTTACCACAGGATCGTGCCCAAGGAGTGGCGTGACGGCAACTGTGGTCCCACTCCACAAAGGTGGCGCCTCACGGACCCTGGTAATTACCGCCCCATAAGCTTAACAAGTCTAGTCTGCAAAGCTATGGAGAGGATCATAATGGAGCTCATAAACAAAGATATAGGGGACTTGCAGACATTGGACCCGACCCAGTTTGGCTTTGTCAAGGGAAGATCATGCCTTTTGAACTTGGTCGACTTCTTGAAATAGTCACCAAGGCCATTGATGAGGGAAAGGCAGTCCATACAGCCTACCTTGACCTTGCAAAGGCTTCGACACAATACCCCACTCGGGTATTGTAGAAAAACTTACCAGCTTAAATGTAAACCCATATGTCACAAGATGGGTTGCAAACTGGCTTAAGGACAGAACCCACAGGGTTAGAGTTGCTGGCGCTGTGTCAGACTCCAAGCCGGTCACAAGTGGTGTCCCACAGGGCTCGGTCCTTGGCCCCTATTGTTTGGCATCTACTTCTCAGAAGTACAGGCCAACATGGGAGGACTTTGGCTGACAAAGTTTGCAGATGACTGCAAACTGGGCAGCATAGTGGAAAGTGCATCGGACACTGATATCCTTCAGAAGGGACTCACGGAAACAGATAGCTGGTGCCAGAGCCATGGCCTGAGGTTAAACGCCAAAAAATGTATAGTCATACCCTTTGGGAAAACAAGGTAACCCCAAGCTACCATATAGGTGGCAATCCACTAAGCACAGAAGAGGTTATCAGGGACCTGGGGACCCAGGTTGACAGTGGCCTTTCTTTTGACACTCACATTGCTAAAGTGGTTAGAAAGACCTTCTACATTGCCCACCTGATCATGAAGGGATTCACATCCAGATCTAGTGAGGTCATTGTTCCCCTGTACTCTTCACTTATCAGACCAATGATCGAGTACAATGCCCCATTCGGGATGTATCTCACCCGACATCTGCAGCAATTGGAGAGACCCCAAAGTTCCTCACCAAAAGGATAAAGGGACTCCAAAATCTGTCATATGCTGCCAGATTGAAGAAACTCCAGCTCTATTCAGTCGCATACCGTCTGCTCAGAGGTGACATGTGCCTGACATACAAGGCCATGTCCAACCCGGAATTAATGGACATGCTCCACCTCAAAAATCCAAATCCACCAAAACCACTAGAGCAAGCGACTTAAACCTTAGCACGGATATAAATAGGACGTGCTGGAGGGATAGATTTATCACTCAGAGACTCCCTATGCTGTGGAATAAAATCCCGGTCCATGTGAGGCAGAGCACCACGCTGACTCTGTTCAAGAGAAATCTAGACCTGTGGATGGGAGATCGTAGGTT